>NC_047120.1:48974383-49129383 GCF_902500255.1 Thalassophryne amazonica | reverse complement strand
ATAATGGGTAAAAAAGGCTTGTTTTGTCTCAGATGTTAACTTGGAACAAGATGTTTCCAATAATATATCACTAAACAAGGTTTTTAAGATGTATTATTGAAATATAACTTCTTATATCGGGTTGCACGGCGGCTTAGTGGTTTGCACTGTTGCCTTCAAGCAAGAAGGTCCTGGGGTTGCTTCCTGTCCAGTCCTTTCTGTGTGGAGTTTGCATATTCTCCCTGAGTTTACGTGGGTTTCCTCCGGATGGCCCGGCTTCTTCCCTCTTCCAAATACACATAGTTTAGGTGGAAACTTCAAATTGTCTGTCTATATAGTGCCTTGCGATGGACAGGGCCACATCCAGGGTGTACCCTGTCTCTTACCCAGTGACCGCTGGGATAGGCTCCAGCTCCCCCATGACCCTTAACTGGAATAATCAAGTACAGAGAAAGAATGAATGAATCAGAGTCCTCATATTTGAATTAAATTTTACTCCTTAAGTGATTTGGGCTAAAATAAAGTGTAGATTAGATGTACTCCTTACATTTTGCAGTGCTTTTACAAGAATCATCTTTTATTCCTATTACTTTCCCATCTTTTCACAGCTGAATTTATCTTCAGTCGTGCACTTCTCCAAATCACAAAAAGACTCATTTGTAAAAATCCTTCAAGCCACGCAGCCTAAGTGTTTATTTTAACACTGTGAAAAACGGATCAGACAAAGCTGTGTGAAGGAAAATGTGCGCCCTGCCCACCCAAAGCGACAAATGACCTTAAATCAACTGCACTGACTGTATTTGAAAGCTCAGTGAGGAGCCAGGTATGTTCAACAGCTCTGGTATCTCAGCACCCAGATGCTCTAACTCCACCCATCTCAGACACTGTAAACCAAATCACAAGACATAAACCAAGCATACCCAAACAAACACGGCAGACATCCTCCCACTCAGGTTGGACATAAAAGTGCTCCGTATGAGACGAGAAATGGAAAATGGGCTTCAAATATGAGGCTCAGTCTTCAATCGCAGGAGTGTTTCAGGCGGCCGTCTTCTTCTACAGTATGTATGTGTTGTTTTTATAGAACAGACACAACACGCCACTCTCCCTGCGCCAACTATTCCCAATACCGGTTTCCGTTACCACAGAAACAGATGTTGGTGCGCTGTTCTCTTCTGATCTTCTTCTCTTCACAAGGTAATGTTTGCCTTCCAGGAGACCGATCTGCAAAGGCTCACTGCAGGCCGAGAGCGCTATGCTCAGCTGTGTGCGCACACAGATGAAAAAGCAGCATGCATAAGCTCTGCACAGTGCTGCATTGTATGTTATAAAGCTATATGTCACGTGTTTATTGCTACAGACATTCTGAACATGATTATTAGGCCTGTAACTGATGATCATTTCATTATAGCATAATTTGTCAAATTAAGTGCTAGATGTTGCAAAATTCTAAAGGCACATCAGCAACTCCAAAGGGGGGAGTCTCAAAATTTCAGCAGCCTCACCATACCAGCAAACTGACAAACTCCAATTCAAAATCCTATGTTCCCCTCAGTTTCCCACCACCACCACCACCACCACCACACTCTGACAGATCTGATGCTATAGAATTTTGATTCCCAGATAAATCACGACAATCTTTTGGGCAAGGTCCTTAATTCCCAAATTTCTATTGATGTGCAACACGCGTGGCAACATGATGACACTAATGTGCAAGTGTGTGTGTGAACAGGTGATTATGAGCCATCACTGTAAAGCGCTTTGAGTGTCTGCATTGGATGGAAAAGCACTACAGAAATGCATTTCATTTACCACTTATATAGAATAGAAAAGTAAAACCTGAATAGAAGAATGGATAGAATGTGTGGCTGGGAATAGTGTCAGTGTATTGTCAGTCCTGCAAATTAGTGGGAGTAAAGCTGAAATGCTGATGTTTTGAAGCCTTTGCAACACAATTTCAAATATTGTTTCAAAGTCTGTAGCAACAGGAAGACAACACCAGCTGTGATAAATGGGGCCTCAATGTGTCACCAACTGTTTTAAAACAAATGATCTGCCTCCTCTAGTGTTGAAACATGAGAACACAAGTCAACAAAATATGATTGCATGTTTTTGATTGAATTTCATATTGAAAGGCTACAGTCAGGAGAAGATTTATATATACATGCACTAGCAATTGTTGCTTGTCTCAGCTTATAAATAATATATCCAGTTTAAATTTCTGCTTTGAAAAAACATTTAATGCAGTGTAATAGCACGTTTAACCAGAATTTAAGACTGCAAAATTAAAAATATAAAACCTGACATTATACAAAACAAGAAATGAGCAAATTCTCTCATTTCAAGAGCTGGAATTTGTCAAATCTGTGATTTTTCATGATAAATGTCTTTAACCCTTCATGTTTTTTCATTCATCACACCTGTCCCAGCTGTTGATTTGCTGAATGCACCTGACCGAGTTCATCGGTCATGCACACAAGCAAAAGATATTTACTATATTTTCCAGACTATAAATCCTATTTTCAACTTCTTTGGCTGGTCCTCTGACTTATACTTTGAATGGACTTGTATGTGGGAAAAATAGTGCATTATAATCTATTGCCTCAAGACATCACTTTCTACACACATGAAAAGCTAGCCCTATATAATGATCTGAATGAGGCACTGTCTGGTCCACAACGAGGTGAAGACGGTGGCAGTAAAGTAACCCTTAAGCTGAATGCCATCCGCCATAAAATAACAAGACAAAACTAACGTCAATGACGTAATGCTGGGTTTTAAGAATGACTGAATGAAATAAACTACGCTCTCAAACTGAAAGACCATGTTCTTGAATAAAGAGAGGAAATGTAACCTTAATACAACTTGTTTTGTGGCACTTTGTAGGACAGCCAGAACTGCAAAAAGGAGGATCATTATGCTAAGGTAGGGCTAATTATAATGTTTAAAAAAATATATAATCAATTAAAAAGTTTATTGACATTTAGTGAGGGAAGCGTGCAGATGTTTAGCTCCTTCTTGGTGTTTCCTCTGTTCAGTGGCGACAAGAAGCAGTTTACTCTTGAGTTCTGTGTGCCTCAAACAGAAGCATGAATCAGCAGGTTAGCTTCTGTTAGCTAATGCGGAGTTTGCGTTATAAATGTATAACCTTTATTTAACCAGATAAAAAGCCCATTGAGATCAAAACCTCTTTAACAAGAGTGACCTGGCCAACAAAGGCAGCAGCACACATCACAATAGACAGGTTAACATAATCAAGAGAACACTAAAACAAATCAAATACAATACAAATAAAATACAAGCAATAAACAGATAAAAAAACAGCTTGGTCATTCTAACAATATATAAGATAAAACAAATACAAATTTAGAAACACGGGTACTGTACAAAAGAATTCCATTCCCGGTCTCTTTAAATAGAGTGGAAGTTGTTCAAAGAAATCAACCCAGACAGTTTCACTTCAGATTGGAGAACATTCCAGTTAGAGGGAGCAGAAAAAACTAAAAGCTTTCTTTCCCGTTTCAGTGCAAACACAAGGTACACGAAAGCACAACATATCATCTGAGCACAAGCATAACGGCTTTCAGATATCTGAAGTAACCTGGACAAATAAATCGAAACCAGCCCAATAAGAGCCTTGTAAACCAGAGTCATCTAATCTGTATATTGTCTTACTCTCAGGAGTTGCATTTTTGTGTCTTGTTTGAACTATGTGCTCCATTATGTTGTTAGTTATCTTGCTGGTCTTTTTCTACACTGCCCCTCTCTCTCTTGTCTTTCTCCTTGGTGGTGGGCGTTTCACTCCGTCTGGCCACACCCTTGTTCTGGTGCTTTCCATGCACACCTGTTCCTTATTTGTAGCTCATCACCTGGGTGTATTTAAGGTTCACAGATTTAACTTGTCACTCGCCAAATCGATGCATCTTGTGCCTTCTTTCCAGCTCTTCTCCGTGTGTTTTCCTAGTCTTGTTTTGCCTCATCGTTTTTTGACCGCCTGCCTGTGTACCTGACTCCACCTCTACCTGATGTTTTTTGTACTGCTGCTTGTTTTGGACAGCCTTTACGTGTACTGACCTCTGCCTGAACTTCACTAAACCTTTCTGAACCACAGAGCTGTGTATCTGAGGTTTGCATTTGCGTCCAGACATCTTTAGCCACCAAGACTGATCCTTACATTCAAAGAGGGCATGGCAGCATTGACATACAAATCACAGTGGTGTGTGAGGCAGCTACAAACAGTGATGATCTCAAAGCACAATGATACAGCGGGGTTAACGACTGTAGACAAGTGGTTGAAGTACACATATACACGACATTGCCATAGTCCAGTACAGGCCAGAAGGTAGCAGTTATCAGGAGCTTCCAAGCTCTTAAGGAAAAACATGTCTTATTTCTATAAAGGAAGCCTAGCTTCACCCTTCATGTGAGAGATCAAGTGTTTAAGATGAACTTTAGAAGAAAGTTCTGTGTAAATAGTTAATCCCAAGTACTGGTAACTGCTGACTAGCTCTAGAGTTTTACCTCAAGCAGTTTTAATATTGCTGGTATATCCTCCAAGGAAACAGGTGACTTTGAAAAATTATTTTAGATTTTTCTGCATTCAAGACCAGTTTGAATTTCTCCAGACAGCACTGCACAACATCAGAAGTGGACGGTGAAAATTTAAATGCCTGTGTCACTGAGTTTGATCAACAATAGTTTACAATGTCATCTGTAAAAAGATGATAGAAGACATTTGGTAGGTTTGCACAGAGATCAGTAGTATAAATTGTGAACAAAATAGGTCCTAAAACTGAACCTTGAGGAACACCTTTTGTGACCTCAAGGAAGGTGGAACTAACCTCCATCCATCTGAATGCACTGCGTCCTACTTGCCAAATAATCAGAAAACCAAGAGACAGCATGTGTGGAGGACACCGCACTCTAAAAAGGAACTGCTGTCTCAACGAGAAAAATTGATATAACAATTTGCATAGATAATCTTAACTTATTTCATCTTAGTTATTTCAACTTTCAACTGAGTTAACGCCACAAGACCTCTCTAATTAAGTTGAAATAACTTTAAAAAATCTATGCAAATTGTTCCATTACTTTTTCTTGTTGAGACAGCAATTCATTTATTTTGTACAGTGTTTGTAAAGAGTTTCTAACAAGAGCCTGTGATCCACAGTATCGAATGCCTTTCAAAGATCAAGAAATTGTTATATGGCTGGGGGGGCCTGGCTGCCGGTTTGTTTCTGTTTTTTGGTTTTCCTCCCAGGTGGCTTGCGTTTGGGACTGAGTGGCTGTGTTGCTGAGGCTGTCAGGACCTCGCCCTGATCACCTGCGACTCGTCAGGACTCACAGCTGTTGTGCATCTGGATGGATTGGAACATGTTGGCATTTAAGACTGGAGTGCACAGTGTGTTGTGCCAGAGACTCGAACTTGTGACCAAGACGGGTGAGATCGTCGTCTCGGGAGCCATCTCATCAGCAGCGGATGCTGAGAACGTCCAGGTTTGATGCACAGTCTGTGAAAGAGGAGGGGGTGAGGTCTCACGCTCGTCAGCACACTTCCTGAGGTACGTTAGATTTGTGACTAACAGTTATACAGTCAGTAAATGTGGTGTCCCTCACACCTTATTGTATTGAGCTGTTTGTTAGTCATGTATCAGCTTCCACTGCAGTGGAGTTTTGTGAACTGGATGTTCCATGCCTGCAGGTTGGGAAGCTGATCAGTAATCAAGCCAGGAAGTGTTTTGCTGTTTGTACACCTTTAAGTGTTCTGTGTGTTGAGTGTGGACTCACATAATGGTTCCTTCTTTCACAGACTCGGTTGTTGCGGCCACCTGGGGGGTGTCGGCGGGGTCCTTGGGTCCGAAAACAACTTCTGGCTCCGGACCGTTAGCGCTGCTGGGAGCGCACCACGCCAGGCCGCACCTTTTTGTTATTATCACTGTTATGTATTAAATTCAGTTAGCCTTTGTACCGTGCTCTGCTTATTTCATACTGGGTCCTTCAAACGCTGGTCGGTTCTCCGAGCTGCGTCCGACACATACAGAAATAGTGCAACACGGAACTTTACAGAATTCAATGCCTCAAACACATCATTAAAACTTTTAGATAGCAGTGACAGTGCTATGTTGCTTCCTAAAACCAGACTGAAGAGGGTTTAAAATAGTGTTTGATTCTAGGAAGTCATTCAACTGACCAACTTTTCAAATACTTTTGCCAAAATGCATATTTTGAAATAGGTCTGTAATTATTCATATCTGAAGGTTCACCTGGCTCAAATTACAAATACAACTTAAAGGCTCAGCAATCAAATCTGCAGCCAGCTTTTTAAAAAATGGATCAAAGCCATCAGGACCAGCCGATTTTTTTTTTAAATCCAACATCTTTAGTGCCCTTACAGACCTCGGAAACACACACAGATTTAAAATGAAATGAACAATTAACAGGGGGGCAGCTTACAACAGCAGATTCACTATTTAAAACAGTTTTTTAAGATCAATATTGAGGGAATGGAACAGTTGCCCTGCTTTAATGAAATGTTCATTAAAGCAATTTAACATGGCATGTTTATAAGTCAAATTTGTATACTCTCTGACCAATAATTGGGCAGCTCACACTAGGAGACATAGCACCAGAAGCAGATCTCATAACCTTCCAAAACTTCATGGGATCTTTTACATTTTTAGTGATTGTTTTAGATCAATAAAATTCAGATTTAGCCTTCTTAATTAAGAAGGTGAATTTATCGCAGAGCTGATAAGTTATCCAATCAGCCTCTGTATTAGTTTTTCATGCCTTGGACCGGGCATGGTCCCTTTCTTTTAAAAGGTTTCCAATTTTGGTGAAAAACAAGAATTATTCTGCCCCTTATTCTGAATTTATGTAATGTAGCATGTTTTTTAATAGGCTTCAAGAATTCATCATAAAAAACTACTAGGCCAACTCAATATCAGCAAAGAGATATTTGGTTCCACTCGAAAACAGACACATCATACAAGAAAGCGTGTTCACAAAAATTGTTAAAATCTCTTTTAAATAAAATACATTGTTTACTTTAGTATTCTTGAATACTGCCAATCGCACAATGGTCACTCAAATCGTTCCCAAAACCCCGACATCAGAATACTCGTGGGGAGCATTTGTTTATTATTAAAATCGAATCTGGGTGATGATCTAGAGGCAGGTTTGATATTGGGCTGTGTTGGACTGTCTATTACCTGACTTAGATTCAGTAATGCACAGATAAATAATGCACTGATTAAAATAATTTTCTTCTTGTTGCATGAGGCAGTAGCGGCACATTTCAAAAAGAAATGTGACTTATAGACATACATTTTTTCGTCTCCATCATGCATTTTTGGACACATGCAACTAATACGCCGTAGCAACATATACAGAACAAATACAGTAGCCAGTCATCTTAGAAGGATCATATTTCTTTTGAGTGAAGACATCCTCAGCATGCTTCATAAAACCAAGAAGATGAGAAAATTAGGGAGGATTAGGAAAACTGCATAACTCAACAAAACATGATCATTTCCTGTGACCTCAAAGCTGTGAAGAATTCTTTGTCAGAGACATCACTGCCAACCACATTAAAAAGACAGTTCAAGACAAGTGGCATGTGCAGTACTTCAACATGTATACGATATCATGTTGACAGCAACATCCGGTGCAGTGGACCCAGATGAGATCAGTAAAGGACGTCCAAGAAGAGAATGAGAAAAACAAAAGAAAACGGGCCGTCTTAGGTTATCACGAATAAGTGACAGCACACACTGTTTTTATATTCCTTTGGCAGTCGTCCAATTGTGCAGCAGGGCTTCTTGTTGTTGTTTTTTTTTTTTCTTTTGCAGAATAAGCTTTTGTCATTGTCAAAAAACCCCTCTTGCCTGACTCACCTCTTAGCTCAGGCCCCGCTATGGCTCTGTACAGGGATTATGATGACTATGGACGGGGAAGTATGTACTGACTCATGCGATACACGTAATGTCGGGGCTTGCACTGGAGCTTTGGGAAGCCTCAGGAGTCTGCAGGTTTGCCTCAACTCCTGCATGAAAGCAACAAGCTGGTCAAAAAGATATACAAAAGTATTGATGGTTACAATCAAGTGTCTTTGCGAATGACACAACTGTCACAAAGATTTGAGTTTACAGAAACTACATTAAAACTGCGGACAGCTCCGTTTATATTTGATGCAATTAAAGATTTGAGTGAAAGAGTCGCAAAAACAGACCTTTGGTTACACTCGCGCACCGAGCATCCCCCACCCGCACTGGTAATTCGTAACATGACATTCAACTGGTTTGTTGTTGGTATTAGCAGATACATTAGGAGATATTCACCAAATTACATAATTTGTGTTCTGATACTGTATTTGGACATAAAAACAACTAACTGTGTTGCTGATCAAACTATGCTGCCACACTGGGTTTTGGTTAAACTGACTGTTGGCAGCTCTACTTTAAAAAATTTAAAGGTAGAAGGTTTAAAATTGATATATTCCAAATATGGATGTGTTGTTTGTGTGTGTGTGGTTGTTGTTGTGGCTGACTGGTTAGAGTAAAGACATGTAAAAAAAAGTCAGCTGATAATGACCAAAACAAAAACAAAAAACCCAGCAACAATAGACACGTCATAAACATTCTTGTTGAGACATGATCGTGCTAAAATTCTAACTCCTCTAAGATACTTTCAATTACGATATGCAGTTCAAATTTAGTGATGCCCATCAAGAAATTCTAAATCCTCCTGCTGACCCTGGGGTCCGAGGGCATTTTTTGACAGTTCATTCGCCTGGCATAAATGGTTTATTATTGCTGTTAAAAGCTCACCCTGCATCCCACAATCAAGTAGTATGTCACTTTTTTTTCAGGACAACCTGTACTTCAGAATATATATGCTATAGTGGTGTTTTATATGTGTAATAAAGGTTTACAATCAGAAATAAGAAAGGAAAAAATAAAGCGGAAAATAATTTTCACACATTTATTCAAAACACACAGCAAACTATAATAAACACCTATTTTGACACTTTATGAAGGTAGTTTGGGTTCTTGCACAAAAGAATGTACAAAATAAAGGTTCTAACAATAAACACAAATGCACATTTTGAATAATATATACAAATGGTCTATGCGTTTTGTTGGTCTTCATCTCAAAGCAATTTCTGTCTGCTATTACACAAAGGGCCACATCACAAACTTTGCACTTCCATGGAGTTGTCTGTTCTTGTTGTAATGTGTTCCTGCACTGAAAACAACATCTCCTCACACCCCTCCCCCTCCTTTCATTCATATGCGTAAATGGTGCTTTACGCGTCAATTGTTGGAGCGAGAGAGCTTGCTTATTCAATAACATTCACAGGCTAAGTAGTAGTGAAGCATCTCTTCTACTCACATTCTTTGGTGCACCACGTAGACGGTATGAGGCCTTCTTACTCTGATCACTTCCATTCATATGCGTAACGGTGCTTTACACGTTGGAGCGAGAGAGGCTTATTTCAACAACATTCATGGGCCAAGTAGTGACCCATCTCTTCTACTGGCACTCTTTGGTGCACCATGTGAGATTGCTCTGCCCTACGAGTGGATAATGGAAAACCATGTGATGGTGAACCAATTCCTGATTGGACACTCACATTGCGCACGTCATCACACAGCTTCTCTGAGGACTATAAGCATGGTGGAGGGCTGCTTCGAAAGTCTGCGGAGTGTACTTTTCTGCAAAAAAGTATGTTTCTATCTAATCATTAAAAAGTTGTGTATCATTAATAAAACTTGTATTCTGCCATCATATACAATGGGGTCGACCCCAGAGGGTTTACCAGCTAGCAGAGATAAGAATAAGTGATCTTCTACAAAATGTACCATGCTTCAAACATTTTAACACTTTATTCTAGATGTTTATTATCCCCCTCAGAGATAGAGGGGATACAGAAATGTACTTGTGTGCCAGTCATACTTCTTGTGACAGAATAACAAACAAAATTGACCTGATTTTCACCAAATTTCAAGTGGGCAGCTTAAATTAGAATATCTTGGATGATATCAATCTGAGCATGATTGAGGTTTAGAAAAGACCCTTTTAGAAGCACCTGCTTTAATGACGTACTGATTCTAGTGCACATGATAACTTCAGATCTATCCGGTTTTCATCAAATTCATGGGCACCCTAAATGAATGCGTTTCAGTGTGAATTCAATATGATTTTTTTTCCACTTCTTGACGTATTGTTCGACAGATGCGAATAATACTCTGATGTGACATACAGTAGGGTTCAGAATAATAGTAGTGCTACGAGACTAAAAAGATTAATCCAGGTTTTGAGTATATTTGTTATTGTTACATTGGAAACAAGGTACCAGTAGATTCAGTAGATTCTCACAAATCCAACAAGACCAAGCATTCATGATATGCACACTCTTAAGGCTGTGAAATTGGGCTATTATTAAAAAAAAAAAGTAGAAAAGGGGGTGTTCACAATAATAGTAGTGTGGCATTCAGTCAGTGAGTTCGTCAATTTTGTGGAAAAAACAGGTGTGAATCAGGTGTCCCCTATTTAAGGATGAAGCCAGCACCTGTTGAACATGCTTTTCTCTTTGAAAGCCTGAGGAAAATGGGACGTTCAAGACACTGTTCAGTAGAACAGTGTAGTTTGATTAAAAAGTTGATTGGAGAGGGGAGAACTTATACGCAGGTGCAAAAAATTATAGGCTGTTCATCTACAATGATCTCCATGCTTTAAAATGGACAAAAAAAACAGCGATGCGTGGAAGAAACGGAAAACAACCATCAAAATGGACAGAAGAATAACCAGAATGGCAAAGGCTCACCCATTGATCAGCTCCAGGATGATCAAAGACAGTCTGGAGTTACCTGTAAGTGCTGTGACAGTTAGAAGATGCCTGTGTGAAGCTAACGTATTTGCAAGAATCCCCCGCAAAGTCCCTCTGTTAAATAAAAGACGTGCAGAAGAGGTTACAATTTGCCAAACAACACATCATCATCTAAAGAAAAATGAGGAATATTTTGTGGACTGATGAGAGTAAATTGTTCTTTTTGGGTCCAAGGGCCGCAGACAGTTTGTGAGACGACCCCAAACTCTGAATTCAAGCCACAGTTCACAGTGAAGACAGTGAAGCATGGTGGTGCAAGTATCATGATATGGGCATGTTTCTCCTACTATGGTTTTGGGTCTATATATCGCATACCAGGTATCATGGATCAGTTTGGATATGTCAGAATACTTGAAGAGGTCATGTTACCTTATGCTGAAGAGGACATGCCCTTGAAATGGGTGTTTCACAAGACAATGACCCCAAGCACACTAGTAATGAGCAAAATCTTGGTTCCAAACCAACAAAATTAATGCCTCGCAGATGTGAAGAAATCATGAAAAACTGTGGTTATACAACTAAATACTAGTTTAGTAATTCACAGGATTGCTAAAAAAGCAGTTTGAACATAATAGTTTTGGGTTTGTAGCCTCAACAACAGATGCTACTATTATTGTGAACACCCACTTTTCTACTTTTTTTTTTTACTAATAGCCCAGTTTCATAGCCTTAAGAGTGTGAATATCATGAATGCTTGGTCTTGTTGGATTTGTGAGAATCTACTGAATCTACTGGTACCTTGTTTCCCATGTAACATAACAAATATACTCAAAACCTGGATTAATCTTTTTAGTCACATAGCACTACTATTATTCTGAACACTACTGTAAGCCTTGGGTTAAGGAACTACTTAATTTTGGTGGTGTGCCAGATCAAGGAGCAGCACCAACATTTGAGAAATGCGCTTTGATCTAGATTCATTTGATGTTGAACCTGTCTTTGATCTCTCAGTAATTTGATCCTGATTAAGTTCCGCGAACTGGATCTACCGAATCTACTGGTACCTTGTTTCCCATGTAACAATAAGAAATATACTCAAAACCTGGATTAATCTTTTTAGTCACATAGCACTACTATTATTCTGAACACTACTGTATAGTCCAGAAAACACAGTACTGATTACTGTGCACGTGATAAATTAAATGTACATGATTTTCATTAAATTTGAACTGGACATCCCAGGCAAGTGTACATGTACATCTGTTCCCCTCCTGTGGGGTTGGTGCAGTGGGACATTGTGCATTTGAACTTGCTACAATAAAATGCTTTAATTACAGGAAGTCAAAATCTACCCATAATTACTCAGAGAAGAAGCTGAAACATAGAGAAGAGGGATTTAGAAAGGAAGGAAGAAGAGAACAAATGAAAGATAGCAGATTGAGAAAGAAGGAATGGTTTGGATAAAACGATGAAAGATTTTTGGAAAACTGGTTTTGCTCTTGTGGCACTGAAGAGGACAGAATGCAGCAAAAGATGCTGGGGAAGAAAAAGTGCATAATCAAATAAAGAAAGGAAAGTAAAATGGAGCAAATGGGAGGGAGAGAGAGAGAGAGAGAGAGAGAGAGAGAGAGAGAGAGAGAGAGAGAGAGAGAGAGAGAGCGCAAGGGTGAATGATAATCCCCTGTTGAATTTCACAAGGAGCTGTTTCACCAAAGAGCCAAGATTGAGGCCCACCTCTTGAGCACTGCCCAACACCTTTAACTGGCTTACAAACTCTCTGTTCTGTGCACCCACGTGATATACAAAAGTCAATAGCAGTGGCAAAGTCAAAAGGGGAAAAAAAAGAAGAAAAACTGTCAAATAAATGAAAGGATTGCATGGTGTCACTGGATTTGTGCATCACCAGAAGAGGAGCCAACAGATAGAAAAGGCAAATAAAAGAAAATTGAATTTAATTTGTTTTCCACAACTGTTTGGTCCCTCATCATTATTGACAAACAACATCCATCACCGTGTCTGCAGATGACATCACTGCCGTGCACTGTGGAGCATTTCTGGAGAAATTCAGCAATGATTACGAAGTGCAAAAACACTCATACTGAGCTTCAGTGTCGAAAAGACAAACGTGATGTGAAAGAAAACTCATTCTTAACATTAATGGTGCGTAACTGAGGTCCTCTATTGCTGGGCAGGTGTTTAAGAAGTTGTAAAACACAGTATGACAAATACTACACTGCAAATCTATTACCGTACCAATGCTTCCGACAACACTTGCAAACAAAACCTACTGTTTATACTTACAGTGGCGTGGAAAGAAAAAAAGCATGAAATATAGGAGCTTTGTGTTACTAATCAGTCTCAGCTGATGTCACAAAGATGTGCCACCCATAGCAACCATCAGGCAGCCATCTTTGAATGGAACAGCTGTATGCTTTTCTGTGACTGAAAACAAAATTGTCTAGATTCATATTCATATTCACATTCATTATCGTATCAGGAAATCCTTCCTGATTATAGTCAGTCCAGATATGTTGGAAAACTTATTGCAATTGGGCCTAATTTCCAAAACAGGCAAAGTATAAGCAAAACAATCATATAAAATAACCAGATCTTCAGCCGCTGGAAGCCTGCTAGTACCTTATCAACACAGTGATTGCCTGTATTTGTACTTATTACTACCTTACTATATGTTTCTACCATGTTACAAGGCAAACAGAGAAAACTACAGCACATTAATCAGCTATAATGTGTGCTCCATGTCATCTATTCATCACTGTCATTCATGTCATCACTGTCATCTATTCATTGTATTTGTTTTGGTTCTTTGCCTTATCCAGACATATGCTGTAGCTCACAGATAAGCCTGGTATCATGTTGTGGTTTGTACCTCTGTAGGCAGAACAAGACTTCTACAATTTTTTGTTGTTGTTGTCAGATTGATGTGCGCTAGCTAAAGACTGGTATAAATGACATCACTTTTGTGATTTCGTTTATCCTTTTGGCGATTCAACTTTTAAATGCTCCTTAGGTCTGCCATGTTTTTATTTATTTATTCTTGCTATTCATTTTAACTCCTTAAGTCTGTTTTTATTTATTTTTATTAGTTTTATTGTTGTTATATGTTGTTATGCTATTGTGTGTGTGTGTTTTTTTTAACGGACTACTCAAATGAAATTGCCCCTTGTGGGATTAATAAAGTTTTGATTGATTGAATGATTGATTGATTGATTGATTGATTGATTTCAACCAGTTGTGGCTGCTTTCCCGTGTGCATGTGCAGTCAGTACGGTTATTTTAGAAAACGGATGGTAATCCTGCCCCATTTACATACAAACAGGTTTTTTTATGGATCAGGTCAAGTCTAGGAGTATGCACCGGTGTAGCACATCGCTGCATCCACAACACTATCAAAATACCCTGGGTCTTGGATGTCAACCGCCCAGGCAGACAACCAATCCATCCCAACATCTTAAAAGTAATCATCTGTCTGCTGCAGAAAGGTGAAACACGGCCGTCCCCTTGATCTTCTCCATCTGCTGAGGTCTTCTGCACTGAGACACCCGCATGCTGGATCACACCTAGAGAAATGTACCATGTGTCCAAAATGTTGTAGCTGACACAACCTGACCACGCAAGTGATACTCCTTATTTGAGTCTACCTAAATAACCACTCATTTGAGAGTAAGACATCCACTTTTCACTTTAGGTCACTGGTTTGCATCCAAGTCTCACAGTAAGACAAAAACATCTGCATTACCAAACACCTCTGTCAAGCAACCTCATGACTCCTTCAGCTCTTTCCAGGCACCCCCTGATCCCAAAGGCCAAGAACATTACCCGAATGGGTTAAAAAGGCAGAATCAAGTTTGATATTTCTTCTCATGAACTGTTCTGCAGTGGAGTCCCTGTCTCCAAAAAGTGAGAAATGCAGCTGGTGAGTAATATGTTAACATAATCAACACAAAAGAGAGATCTCAGTTCACACAAAAATCTGATTTACACAAGAAAAAGGAGACACAAAAAAAGAAGACATAAAAGAAGAGAAACGTATGAGCAAAGAGACCAGACACGTGTCGGCTCGACAGTCGACATTCAATAAAACAGAAATCTGACAGGAGTCGAGGGGAGTCCAAGAGAGGAGAGAGTGGGGTCAGTGTGAGGGCTTAAAAAAACCTGGAACCAATTACTCACAGCACCCAGCGGGACCCGTTCTCGCTACCACGCTCCCCCCGCTTACAGTTCTCATGATGTCATACTACGGAAAGCCGCCAAAGTCGTCAACACAACAGCACGAGCGCAGTCTGATGGAGCTTGTAGGCACACTAGTGTATTGGTTCTTCACTCAAAAACAGTTTAAAACAAGTTTGAGAACTAGTTTAAAGCAACCTCCTATTTGTGTGGGTCCTCTAGAGACTCACAATAAAGAGGTTTAACACCTGACGGCCCAGACATCAGGAAATAACTCACGTCTGGATATCAGAATGGAAAAAAGTTCTGCTTTCAAAACAGCCGTGTACAGTTTTGTGTAAGTGGGCAACAATGTGGTGCAACAACGATACAAAAACATAACAAAAAGCATCCTCCTGCTGAAGAACGTAATTAAATTCAACTAGACAATGCAATATACAGCTCTCGCCAACAATATGCATGACAACAAGGGGGCGCTACATCACTACATCAACAACAGCAGGCTTACTTTTGTGGAGTTACACATCAAAATCAAAAATATCTAAGGAAGAGTCTTACATGACTAAATCATAATGTGACCTAAAATGAAACCACAGTCATGATGCAATTTTTGCACTTTTTGCAAAGTAATTATTTGCAGTACCAAATCTGAAATTAAGTATTTTTATACAGCTTTACGCATTTATTATTATTTAATTCAGGCTAATTAGTTCAAAAGTATTTTCACATATTCAGTTTTTCACATTACAAACACATCTTAATGAACTATGCCAAATCTGTTGGTCATCAAGGTGATCGGACTCAACAACCAAAAAAAAAAAAAAAAACCACACACAAACACAATAAGGCAAAGGATGCATCCCTCGAGAATTTTTCCTCCAAGAATAAGTCAGAATAAACACGTTACTTACTGCAGTACAGAAAGAGATGATGCACTGAAGAGAAATGCAGAAAAACTGTCAAGCTCCAAACCTTCTGAGTCAGTGCACACTTACAAAAGTGAGTGAGAGAGAGAGAGAGTGAAAGGAAGGAGTGAGAAGGAGATATGCATCAGCAGAGCAAACACTAGGAGAGAGACAGAGAAGGAACACGATGAAGGGAGAGTGATCTCCGGATAACGCCAAGGGGACCCCCATATTAGGTTAGGAGGCAACTACTTCACAATCCAGCAACAAGAACAGAAACTTTAATCAGAAACAACCATCTAAACAAGACATATTAGCCTACATGGTTTCAGTGTTTCACAAAATTCAACTATCGGCTCTGTATTTTGATAAGTAGCCCTGACACGGAATCTGCAGTGAAGCCTCCTTTGGCCTCCACCACAGGCAATCAATTCTAAAAGTGTTAAAGCAATCACGGCCAAGAACGGCAAATCCTGGCAGAATGTATTAAGAGACACTTTTCTCTCTAGTGGCCTGATTCAAATGGTTTAGTAACCTGCTGGAAAGTAAGAGGAGACGTCTAATGCAAATAATCTATTAGACCAAATCTAAGCAGAATAGTGAAATTTGTCCAATATTAAAAACAAAACACACTTTTTTTAAGACTATGCTGCTACATGTAACTTGAGTAGGATGGAAAAGAACCAGTTTTTACAGTTATTCTGAAAAAAAGTCTCTTTTTTTCAATGTTATAATAAATTTTAAAGTGACCAAAATTATTCTTAAACTGTAATCACAAGTAATAAAATAAAGCCATGGGATTTCATTTATTTAATACAGCAAGTTATTGTTCATAACGCTGTGTTATTTATGTCTCCTCAAGTGTAATTTACAGCTGTTTAAAATCAATTTTAAAATTTTTGATTCACTGTGCCCCGGACACTAATTCACAGGGCACGCTGAATTAGTGTCCGGGGCACAGTGAATCAGCATGGAATATAATGAAAAAACACATGATTATAAAGATTTCTTCAAAATTATTAAATATATGCTGATGCATATACAAACTATAATCCAGCAAACCAGCTATGTAATGTGTGAGTGTCTTATATAGTGATATAAGTCCTTTAGAAACTATTATAAATACAACTGTCATAATTTTTATTCAAATGTGAAAACATTTGTTTATATACACAAATTATAGAAAAATAAATGTATAGACTTCAACAAGTAATATTTGTCATCCACTTGATACTGGGGCTTAGTCAATCACTTTCTAGAGTGATTCACTGTGCCCCCGGTGTATGTGACACACATGAGTCATGTTATCAAATAGCTGATAGTCTGGAGAAGACATAACACATGCTCATCAGTTGGACGGGGTCATCTTCTAACTAATACTTTTTGGGCCACCTTTCCTCTGTTGTGAGAAATAAATACAAAGATACTGACATCCACAAAATTTACTTTTGATAGGAAAAAACTGACTTCACTTGCCACTTAGTTTTACCCTTAATGTATCCAAAAACAAAACACTAATTTATAAGGGGGATGTCTTTATGCATAAAAATATGGCATGCTGCAAATATATATAGTTTTACAGATTTAGCCACTGATTCACTGTGCCCCGTGATTCACCGTGCCACAGTTCCCCCTACATATATAGACAGGCATTGACATTCTTTAATTTTAAAGCCCCCCTACCCCCACCCCCAATTGCTTTGCCAAGAATTAAAAGGATCATATTATTCACTGTTTCACGGTTCTGAATCTCGTGCTGTCTCGCGGTCCGTTACTCACGCGAGAGGTCAGTTTCAGCCGAGTTCTAGTTCGGGGTACAATGTAAACAAACCTCATGAAGTACGGACAACAAGACAACATCGGGGTACAGCAGAAGTTCATAACAGGTGCTACACCTCCTCTAGATAACCCTCTCAACTTGGGAGAAAGTGCCATCATCATAATCGCTCGTGAACTTGCTCAATCAACGGCATCCACATCCTCACTAGCCATTGTTTACATGTACTGTGAGATGCCAGAACTTGGCTGGCGCCACAGTGCATTCTGGGAAGCACAAGAGGCCACCGGGGGTTATGGGAAATGTTAAAGTACCGAATACACTTTTCAACAAGTGAATATAGGTCAAAAGGTGTGTGAAAAATGTACACTAACTTATGTCACCAAAATATTTTAGATGCAGGTGTTGCATGCTAAAAAAAAATGAATTAATAATAAATATTTTCAACATTATCATCACTGCCGCATGACATGATTATGGCGGCCCATGTGATTTCTGCATGATCTACCCATGAGGCTGTCCTAGTTTTATTGCCTCAGCAGCATTTCACCTGGCATATCTCAGCAGGTATTCTCTGGGTTTTGCAGATTTAACACTGCTGCCAAAGGAGGAGGCACGTCTTTCCTCATCTTTGCTTATTTTTTCACCCTTGCCAAGGTGGGGAGCAGCACATTGGCTACTCCGAATACGGTGGCATCAGCCAAGGACAAATGTCTGAACATCATTCACCGTACAGTGTGTGTGAAGGTGTTGTGGACTCGGGTGCACATGTAATGGAGGCCAGCAGGTGTCGCTGTGCAGATGTAGTTAGTAAACCTCACTCCCAACAGCTCAAAAGGATTCTCAGGTCACAAGGCCAGAGCCCTGGGTTTTAGCCTTCTGGTTAGAGAGTCCGACTCCCATGCCGGAGCTCGTGAGTTCGCGTCCCGGGGGGAGCGAATGGGCGGAGTCATAACAACACAACGCAGAGTGCAGCCGCTACACACAGTCTGAGACCACTTGGCTACACTAGGACTTTGATTCCCAGGCAAGACAGTTTGGGGATTTTATTAGAGCGTGTAATATGATGTGTCAGAGTTTACCAAATTTAAAAAAAAAAGGGAGGTTTTTCTCATTATATTCCCTTTCATTCTGCTGAGCAAAAGATGATATAATTCAATAATTCCCGTTAACAGTTTGGAGGTGATGGACCCGTCTCTTTTACGAAACACAGGCCTCGGCCTAGCTGAAGCCTATGACTATGTAGTTGTCATAGCTTTTCTGCAGGGAAAAATAATATATTATATTATTACACATTAAGGTTTTCTTAACTCAGCCACATGGGGTGTGCAGCCAGTACATTCTGAGTGCCGGTCCCAAGCCCGGATAAATGAGGAGGGTTGCGTCAGGAAGGGCATCCGGCGTAAAACAAGCCAACCCAACTATGCAGACTCAGAATCGAATTCCCATACCGGATCGGTCACGGCCCGGGTTAACAACGTCCGCCACTGGTGTTATTGCCCAACAGGGTGCCGGTGGAAATTGGGCTACTGCTGGGCGAAAACGACGACGAAGAAGAGGAGGAAAACGTTGCCACGAACAGCGGGAGAAGAAGAAAACTAGAAGGGTGGAAATGAGAGTGGGGACTTTGAATGTTGGTAGTATGACTGGTAAAGGGAGAGAGCTGGCTGATATGATGGAGAGGAGAAAGGTAGACATATTGTGTGTGCAAGAGACCAAGTGGAAGGGAAGTAAGAGCAGGAGCATCGGCGGTGGGTACAAGTTGTTGTACCATGGTGAGGACAGAAAGAGAAATGGTGTTGGGGTCATTTTAAAGGAAGAGTATGTTAAAAGTGTGCTGGAGGTTAAGCGAGTGTCTGACAGGGTGATGAGTGTGAAGTTGGAAATTGAAGGGGTGATGATGAATATCATCAGTGCATATGCCCCACAGGTAGGTTGTGAGATGAAGGAGAAAGAAGATTTCTGGAGTGTGTTAGATGAGGTGGTGGAGAGTGTGCCCAAGCATGAAAGAGTGGTGATAGGAGCAGACTTCAATGGGCATGTTGGTGAAGGGAACAGAGGTGATGAGGAAGTAATGGGTAGATATGGTATCAAGGATAGGAATGGTGAAGGACAGATGGTAGTTGATTTTGCAAAAAGGATGGAAATGGCTGTGGTGAATAACTACTTTAAGAAAAGGGAGGAGCACAGGGTAACATATAAAAGTGGAGGAAGGTGCACACAGGTGGACTACATTCTTTATAGGAGATGCAAGCTAAAAGAAATCACAGACTGTAAGGTGGTAGCAGGAGAGAGTGTCACTAGACAGCATAGGATGGTTGTTTGTAGGATGACTTTAGAGGTAAAGAAGAAGAAGAGAGAGTGAGAGCTCAACAAAGGATCAGATGGTGGAAGCTGAAGGAGGAAGACTGTTGTGTGAAATTTAGCGAGCAGGTGAGAGAAGCACTAGTTGGAGGGGAAGCAATTTTGGACAATTGGAAGAGTACTGCAGATGTTGTGAGGGAGACAGCTAGGGCAGTACTGGGTATGACATCTGGACAGTGGAAGGAAGACAAGGAGACTTGGTGGTGGAATGAAGAGGTCCAGGAAAGCATAAGGAGAAAGAGGTTGGCGAAAAAGTTTTGGGATAGTCGGAGAGATGAAGAAAGTAGACAGGAGTACAAGGAGATGCGGCGTAAAGTGAGAAGAGAAGTGGCAAAAGCAAAGGAAAAGGCATATTGCGAGCTGTACAAGAAGTTGAATAGTAAGGAGAAAAGGACTTGTACCGATTGGCCAGACAAAGGGACAGAGCTGGAAAGGATGTGCAGCAGGTTAGGGTGGTAAAAGATGCACATGGTAATGTGCTGACAAGTGAGGAGTGTGTGCTGAGAAGGTGGAGGGAATATTTCGAAGAGTTGATGAATAAAGAAAATGAGCGAGAGATGATGGTGAGAGTAAATCAGGAAGTAAAAGAGATTAGCAAGGAAGAAGTGAGGGCTGCTATGAAGAGGATGAAGAGTGGAAAGGCAGTTGGTCCAGATGACATTCCAATGGAGGCATGGAAATGTCTAGGAGAGATGGCAGTAGAGTTTCTAACCAAATTGTTTAATAAAATCTTGGAAAGTGAGAGGATGCCTGAGGAGTGGAGATGAAGTGTGCTGGTTCCTATTTTCAAGAACAAGGGTGATATGCAGAGCTGCAGTAACTACAGAGGCATAAAGCTGATCAGCCACAGCATGAAGTTATGGGAAAGAGTAGTAGAAGCTAGGCTTAGAAAAGGTGAAGATCTGTGAGCAGCAATATGGTTTCATGCCGAGAAAGAGCACTACAGATGCAATGTTTGCTCTGAGAATACTGTTGGAAAAGTACAGAGAAGGACAGAAAGAGTTACATGTGTGTTTGTGGACTTAGGAAAAAGCTTATGATAGGGTGCCAAGAGAAGAGTTGTGGCATTGTATGAGGAAGTCTGGAGTGGCAGAGAAGTATGTTAGGGTAGTACAGGACATGTACAAGAATAGTGTGACAGCGGTGAGATGCGCAGTCGGAATGACAGACTCATTCAAGGTGGAGGTGGGATTACACCAAAGATCAGCTCTGAGTCCTTTCTTGTTTGCAGTGGTGATGGACAGGTTGACAGATGAGATCAGACAGGAGTCCCCATGGACTATGATGTTTGCAGATGACATTGTGATCTGTAGTGAGAGTAGAGAGCAAGTTGAGTCTAGTCTGGAGAAGTGGAGATATGCTTTGGAGAGAAGGGGAATGAAAGTCAGTAGAAGCAAGACTGAGTACATGTGTGTGAATGAGAGGGAGCCCAGTGGAATAGTGCAGTTACAAGGAGTAGAAGTGGTGAAAGTAGATGAGTTTAAATATTTGGGGTCAACTGTTCAAAGTAATGGAGAGTGTGGTAGAGAGGTGAAGAAGAGAGTGCAGGCAGGGTGGAGTGGGTGGAGAAAGGTGGCAGGAGTCATTTGTGACCGAAGAATATCAGCAAGAGTGAAGGGGAAAGTTTACAAAACAGTAATGAGACCAGCTATGTTGTATGGTTTAGAGACAGTGGCACTAACAAAAAGACAGGAGGCAGAGCTGGAGGTGGCAGAGCTGAAGATATTGAGATTCTCTTTGGGAGTGACAAGAATGGACAAGATTAGGAATGAACATATCAGAGGGACAGCTCAGGTGGGACGGTTTGGAGACAAAGTCAGAGAGGCAAGATTGAGATGGTTTGTACATGTGCAGAGGAGGGACCCAGGGTATATAGGGAGAAGGATGCTGAGGATGGAGCCACCAGGCAGGAGGAGAAGAGGGAGACCAAAGAGGAGGTTCATGGATGTGCTGAGAGGACATGCAGGTGGTTGGTGTGACAGAGGAAGATACAGAGGACAGGGTGAGATGGAAACGATTGATCTGCTGTGGCGACCCCTAACGGGAACAGCCGAAAGACAAAGAAGAAAGACACATTAAGGTTTTCTTCAAATCAAAGTCCTAATTATGTATTTTCGGAATATAGAGACATGCACAAATCATAGACACGGCTCTGAATGAAAATAGTGTGTCCTTTTGGATCCATCTATTCAAGTGTAAAACAAAAAAAAAAGAAAAGAAATTAATCTGTTTCATTCCTATTTTGTAAAACATCAAAGCAGCCCTCAGCTCATCTGTCCTCAGCCTTTGTTTTGCATTTCTTTGATCAATAAGCAGTAATAATGAGCTTGGCTTCCTGAGACAATAACGATGGATCAGATTCATGCATTATAATTCACGGCATTAATTGCCTTCCGAAGGCATTAAGTGCCCACATCAATAACAGTTAAAATACGGACATGATGGGAAGGTTGCTTGTAGTACCTCGTATAAGTTTACAGTCCAATAGCAAAGACCACATAAAAGCCATTATTTGGACATAAATAACATTTACAATACATTTTAACTTATTTGACTCTTTAATGGTATTATCAGAAGTAAGCTGATATAGAAAATGAATGAATGAATGAAGGATTTTATCACTGAAAAGGGCACTCTGCATCATTTGCAGAAGAAAAGAGTCATCTAATGATTTTAAAAAAATATATATATTTAACATTATAAGGTAGCAGAGCATTTAGCCAAGCAGCAGCAGTTTATTTCAATAAGTGCACTGCCATCTATTGGACAAGAACGGAATCACAAAAAAATATTTTTAAAAACAGTCTAAAAAAGAAGAGTATCTATGCAAGATAATTCATGTATTTACATAATATGCTGCTTAGTGTATTTTTTATTTAATTTATGCTATTCAAACACATGGCCATGATTGTAAAAATCCTCAACAAATAATTTTAATTTCAATTTATTTTCATTTATATAGCACCAAATCACAAAAGAGTTGCCTCAAGGGGCTTCACGCAAGTAAGGTCTAACCTTACTAACCCCCAGAGCAACAGTGGTAAGAAAAAACGTCCTCTGAGGAAGAAACGTCAAGCAGACCAGACTCAAAGGGGTGACCCTCTGCTTGGGCCATGCTACAGACGTAAATTACAAAACAATTCACCAAACGAATATACAGGAAAAGCTGTTGGTGCACAGGACAGAATAATAAATAACAAATAAATAAAAATGAAAATATTAGCACGCCTGCTATGCAAAGTGAAAATCTGCATATTTCACACATTTCTGTGACGTAGGCAGAAGGAAAGACATAAGACGACATCAAACTTTGCATGACTACTGTGTCTACAACATGGGTATTCTATGCACTGCTTCTTCATTGAATAAATGCTTATAACAGCAAACACCGAAATCTATTCAGTTTACAGCTACATAAAATACAGCAAAAACATAAAGAGCTACAGCAAATTAAAGGTACAATCTTGAAGCAAGGAGTCACTTAAATTATTAAAGTGATCCCATTATATGCCTCACCGGGTGTCTTAAAAGCATATACTGAAGCAGGGATCTCTTGAGCCCTCTCCATGTCACATACAGTGAATGAATGCACAATGTGGCTAGCCGAGTCTGCTCACAAATTTCCACAGTGGTAAATAAAAAAAAAAAACTTTAAAATTCTAGCAGGGCTACTGGCAAAAACGAGTATTTCTGTTCTTTTTTGATGAGTGCCAAAAGCCCATTTGTGGTTTGTTGTACTGCACTCTGAAGCATTATTTGTCACCACTGTGCATGCAGTAGCCTTCTCGGCCAATAACTAAATAAATAATTTACTGTAAATGTTGGGCATATGTAACGAGTTAGTGGTTTATATTGTGCTCGTTTCAAAGAATAAATGCCTCCATGTGTACCAGATGGACCACAGTTCTGTGCTTTTTTGAGCTGAGCACAAAGTACCATAACATTATAGCCTGTCTTTTGATTATTACTGTCACTGATGTACTTTAAAGTCATTTTCACATGAATGTTGCAATAAATGTGATGAAAATATGCTATAAACCTGTTTCCCTAAATGTGAACCGTGCATGAATGTAAACAAATACACACACACACACCTGTTCATGTGTGATGATCATGGCTGATAAGAGCCAGTCTGTTTGTGACAGGAAGCAGCATAATTATTCACCAATTCGCTTAAATACTGTCAATGGAGCAATAATTAAATGTCTGAAACTGCATTTCCATTCCATTTCAAAATGAGCAAATATTTTGCACAAAAAACAATAACGTTTATCAGTTTGAACATTAAATATCTTTCTTTGTGGTGTATTCACTGAATATAGGTTTGAAGAGGATTTGCAAATCATTGGATTTTTCAAGCTCTTTCAACAGTTTTTTCAAGCTCTCAGTTATGTGGGCAACATTGCAACGGAACACATGACGTATGCAGACAGTGAGCACTTTTAGCTGCTGTGCAGTGTGTGAAACTGCACAAATAAAATATTCTGATTAATTCTTCACAAATATGACAGAGTTTCTTAAAATATAAAGTAAAAAGCTGCATCACAGCAATGAATAAAGAGTAGAAACGATCAGATCCAATCAGTGACCGCAACCAGGCAACAGATTAAAGCACAGGCTTGCCTGGGCTGAAGACCAGTGGCTCAAAGTCACATGGAACCCCCACTTTAACATCCACCAAGATAGTTTGACAGCACACATTATAACATGAACACAAAATATAAGCCGGGATAATAAATACTATCACTACCAACAACTAACACACATGCAATTGCAATTGCAAACAGAATACCAACCCCATTGCATGGTGGGAACTGATGCACCACAGGATGTGACAGCATTTTTAAGTTTAGCGAAGTGAAAATTAAAAGTCATGGACAATATTGTGGGATTCTGCTTAAAATAGTGTAGAAAATTTAAATTTTCACATAAATGGGAAAAAGCACACTAAGTTCTCATTTGCAATAATTTAATCAAGTAGTAATTACCTATAATCTGTGTGTTTTATGAGCGCACACAGAAATGGAGCCCAGGGGCCCGTGGGCCACTTTAATCTGCCCCGACCATAACTCAACATGAACCAATATGAATGTCCACTTGTCACCCAGATTGTATTTAGGAATAGCAGAGTTTAGTCACCTACAGACTACTGAGGAGTATCACGAACTTGAATCAGAATAGACCAAGTGTTGTTCACATTTTTCTTTCATAGCAGTTTATAATTAAAGTTTACAAGTTGTCTGAATGTTGTTGTGCATTTATTTGCATATATTTGCATTTGTTCTTTTGAATCCACCCTGGCTAATCAACTTTCCATGTGGCCAGTTGAAAACTGCCCCCAGCTAGTCACAGTGGCTAACAGTTTTTGCAACCCAGAAAGAATCCAGCCAAAAATACCACAGACGCTGAGGTGATGCATCCTCAACATCTTCAACTTTAAAATGGAAAGGAGCCTCACAGAGCAAACAGGAATTCAGGCTTTAATTGTACATGTCATTTTGTTGGACCATCAGTCCTTTAAATCCCTAATGAAGGTGTCAACACTTAAGTAACTGATTCATCACATATTTATTTAGACACCAACTATCAAACACAAAACAGACACCATGACATGAAGCTCAAAAATTTTCAAATAACAAGATTATGCATGCAGAAAATTAATTATTGCGCATTATTTCACAAGCATCCATATGCATTAAACAGTCAAATCTACATCCACAATGTTGACTAACCCACTTTCATCTGAGCAAATTTATGAGTTCCACTAGATGGCGACACAGTCTGGCTTTTTTATGACATGAACAATCTACAGTGTCCTCAGTGTATCATAATCAGAGCCGGCTTCAGGCATTTTGGTGCCCTAGGCAAGATTATGGTTTGGCACCCCCCACCCTTCTGTGCACAGACGCCACCCAAAACATTAATGTACAACAGTTGTATGACTAATCTTAAAGGTTTAATTGTTGACCAAACACACCAACACACAAAACAAACACACACTGAAATAACATAAATAATAATAAAAATAATTAAATTAATTAACACAGATAAAAGCATCCTGTACAGGTTTTGTGCAAATAGTTAGAAAATCCTGACAGCTCCCACAAAAAGTGCTATGTTCAAACAATACAAACAAAGCAATATAATAATAATAATAATAATAATAATAATAATAAAAAGAACACAAAATTGTAAGTGCTGGTTTAACTCAAAGCCAGTCCCAGTGACAGCAAATATTTTTTCTTTTTTTCCAACAACAAAAATGGAAATGGTGCTCTGGTCAGTGAATACATTGTATTTATATTTGGTACAATGGGCTTTAAGGAAACAGAACGTGCAAGCAAGACAACATAAAACTATAATGTAGCACGAAAATCACATCCAAATCCAGTGTCGCAGACCGAATGGTCCCGCCCCTAAAAATTGGTCTGCCTTGCTTCAACCACGCATGTGTCATTTCAGACCTCAGCAGCTCGTCTGAGACAGAGTCTCTTCAGCCAAAGCGATCAAATGGATTAATGGGATTATTAACCATCATATGACAAGGTAAAACCTCTTAAATCATTCTAAAGTAAATTTTAAGCAGAAACTATGGCGTTTTACGCAGAAATGAGGTGATACTCTGTGACGTTTTGAAATGACCGATGTGCAGTGAACGCATCAGCTAGCAGCTCATGTAGTTGAAGCGCTCTGATCGCTTCCTCCATCTTTTATGATGAAATAATGCTGAATTTATGTGGAAATGACTGTTGTACAAAAGCTTCAGATATCTGTCGCTGAGATAGATGATGACTGGAGTGCAGTTTGAAGCAGAAACGACGTGATAAGCCGTGAACCGCGGCTAATGACGCATATGCAGTGAAGGCAGGGCGGACCGATTTTTAGGGCCGGACCCGTTCAGTCAGCACACACCGGTCTACCTTAACCGTCTACCTGTCTGCCTTATAACAACAGTGCAGGTCATCATGGCGCCATGCAGCTCTGCTATGAATAATGACGTCACATGAAATCTCTCTATTTGAGTAGGATTTCCCAACTATATGTGTCGTTTTAAAAATAATACACTACATATTTACGGGATGTAGTGTATGAAGCTCCTGGTTTTAGGCAAAATTACTTTAATCTTAAACATTACAAATAGTAAGTCAATAATAATAATAATAATAACAACAAGGTTATTAAATATCTTTTCTTTTTCAAAGCATTAGAATCTGATTATTATTATTGCTTTTGTTGTTAAAAATGTCTTTAAAATGGCTACAAAAGTGGACCTTTAAGGGGGTTTTGGCGGGGGGGCTTTCCTACCCCTCACCCCTGTGGTTCCGCCCCTGCACCAGAGGCCTGCTGAGTGTGTGTGCAGCTGCAGAGAGTTCACTGTCTGTTCTTACTGTGTGTCAACCCCCTGGACAGGAAGGACGTGAACCTTTTTTTTTATTCGTGAATCAACTGACTAAGGCAAAAAACACATTTACTGGATGGATGTTATCGGGTTTGATCAGCACTTTCATCTATTCATCCAAAGGGTGAACAGTGGATTTATTAAGGAGGTGGGGGCGTAATGGTTTACACGTTGGACTGAGAGTCTGGCCAATCTGGGTTCGCATCCCAATCGCAGCCAAGCTCCCAACTGGCATTTTGAACAGTGTATGCTGGGGAAGAGGAGAGGCACGTGTCATGGGGCCTTCTGGAAATAAGAGCTTTCCTACCCACCGTTAAATAAGAACCTCTTCTTCCTCAATGTTGGTTTTTGTGGAGAAAGCCTCACACACACAAGGGTGTTTTTCACAGGCTGTGGTCACAACGTGCTCGCAAGTGTTGGGAAAGCTCCCAAAACTCGCAACTACACACACACACACACACCACACACAAAGATTTGACCACATTAGAAAGAAAAAATTGGACTTGTTCCAATTCGGGGGCAACATTATAAAGGATCTGTGCAGTCCAATCACATTTTTACATGTCTTGGATAAGCGTTAATGTCGAGGGCATGTATATTTTAATTTTTTTAGGGCTTACAGCAGCCCTAACATGTCTGTCGGAGGGGCGCTGGCTCCTTCAACAGTAGGCACTCTAGATGACTGCCTGTGTGGCTCTGATCATAATCACAGCTGCAAATGATTAACATAAATCAAAATGGAATGCAAAAGCTTACATGGAAAATTTATCCAATAGAATTACACTTGTATTTTGCTCAAGAACTCCTCAGTAGGGCAATGCAGCTTGTAAGTGTTATTTGCACTTGAGATTCAATTTAAATTGTTCTTATGGGTGTGAAAATTTTATTTTAGCGTGTGTTCTTGATGTTTTGTTTGGTTTTTTACGTGGAGCACATTGTAAATTTTTCTTTATCAAATGCTAGAGAAATAAATTTTATTAACAGAGGTCAAGAGTCATAATAGTCCTATTTAATGTTTGTGTATAATTTTAAGCCAATTTATACCTCAAATTATGTGTCTCATAGGGCCATTTTAAATACACTATATTTATTAGCATTAGACAGAATTGTGACTGCACACTCTTGGGAATAACATATTTTACTGCACACAGAGGTAGAAAACAGCAAACTCCTCTTACTCCTCCTGCAATACCGTGCACGTCATGAGAAATGGGAGGCAAAATTTGTGTGTTGGTGTGTGATTTTGAGTTTCATGGTCAAAGTCACTGTATTAAGAAGGCAGTGTAGTTTCATAGTCACAACCCACTCAGTCACATCCTGCAGTATGAGATTAATTAACATAATAGCAACTTCACCTTATATTTTTGAACAAAGATTGGGAATCCAATCTGCTGCCTGCTAAACTACCTCATAGCAGTGGGATGGAAGCTCATCAGACTCGTTCAGGGCTTCACACACACTTTACATATTGAAAATAAGTAAATTTTTGCACTGAGTGAGGAAAAAAGGGATGCCGTGTGGTCACAGTCAGTGGCTATAATAGTTGTGTTATTTACACCGCAATGACTGCACCCACTGGCTCCGATCCTGGGTGTGGCTGCTGCTGCCAGAGTTCAGCTTTTCCTCCAGAGGTTGCAGAATTCTAAACTACTTCTGAACCTGAGTGTTTGGTTCACTGTGGAGTTGAGGAGTGTAGATGGTGCAGATTAATAACTCTTTGCAGTGGACTCTGAGAAAGGTGGGTACAGTGAAAGATCCATTTAGTGTTCAGTTTATCTCGAAAACATAAAGCTGCAGCTCTCTGTGATGATGATAGAAACTGGTAGTTTTCTGTTAGCTGCTACTGACTGAGCCAACCTGGTTACTGCTGCAACTAAGTCCTATATAGAACCTGAGGCCCACTGGTGCTGGAACATACAGTTGTATGCAAAAGTTTGGGTACCCCTGATAATTTTCATGATTTTCCTTTAGAGTCTCTTGAGGTATGTTAACCCACATTTGGCCAAGTCAGCTTCATTTTGGAATAAGGTGCTGTGGACTGATGAAACTAAAATTGAGTTATTCGGACATAAGGGGCGGTATGTATGGCTGAAAAAGAATCCAGCATTCCAAGGAAAAACACTTGCTACCTACAGTAAAATTTGGAGGTGGTTCCATCATGCTGTGTGGCTGTGTGGCCAGTGCAGGTCCTGGGAATCTTGTTAAAGTTGAGGGTTACATAGATTCCAGTCAATATCAGCAGATTTTTGAGAACAATGTTCATGAATCAGTGACAAAGTTGAAGTTGCACCGGGGCTGGATCTTTCAACAAGACACGACCCTAAACACTGCTAAGGCATTCATGCAGAGGAACAAGTACAACATTCTGGAATGGCCATCTCAGTCCCCAGACCTGAATATTATTGAAAATCTGTGGTGTGATTTTAAGCGGGCTGTCCATGCAAGGAAACCATCAAACCTAACTGAAGTGGAGATGTTTGGTAAACAAGAATAGTCCAAAATACCTTCAACCAGAATCCAGACTCTCACTGGAAGCTATAGGACGTGTTTAGAGGCTGTTATTTCTGCAAAAGGAGGATCTACTAAATATTGATGTATTTTTTTCTGTTGGGGTGCCCAAATTTATGCACCTGCCTAATTTTATTTAAAGAATTACTGCACACTTTCTGTAATCCTATAAACTTAATTTCACTTCTCAGATATCACTGTGTTTGTTTGCTATATGATATATTTAACTCAAATTGCTGATCCAAACAACTAATGATTTATAAAGGAAAATCATGGAAATCATCAGGGGTGCCCAAACATTACAACATATCCCTGAATTCCACAGCATGAAGCGGGTTACTTCTCCAGTGAAGGCTGATTTCCATTTTCAGTGACAATGCAGCTGAGTGTCTTACCTAGGTCTATAAATTTGTAGCCCCAACTCCTTATTCCACTGAGCTACCTGCTCCACTGCTGTCAAATGTAACTTTACTATTGCAACTAATCCAAGATATTGAAATAGTTGCAGTGTGATTGCAAGAAATGTTTAAGTAACAGCTTCAAAAAATTTATAAAAGCCCAGTATTGAACGCAGTATTAGCCAATACGTGGCGCTAAGGGTATTTTTGCCATACGCTCACTGGCTTTGCCTTTGTTAAATATTAAATAACAAAAGCTTTTTGTTCCCCAGTACTTCTGACAATCAGTTTCTCATAATGTGATAATCAGTAATGAAAAACCTCTGGTATTTGTAGTCATAGTTGGAATGTACAAGAACAACAGCATGAGAGATTCATTTTACAATAATTCAATGAAGCCATTGTTGGTAAATTTCCATCTGTTGCTCTCTTTCAAATCAGACCAGCTATCAGTTCAAAAATGTGGTCATGTCATCGGGGTGTTAGACAGGCGCCAAGTATGCAAGTGTCACGAAGACAGTTTCTGTGTCACATGCGACTGACGAAACTGGGAGAGGTCAAAAGAAACAAAGTTTGCCACAATGACAGGTAAAGTGTGGGAATACAAGTACATACCCAGGGGGCGGGAGTTGACATTCTGATGTATTCTTTCTCTTGCACAGAACGACACATATTAATGTCCTGTTACCTGCACAGTGACACATAATAATGGTGGGGAACAAACCTCAACACTCCGAGTGTTTCCAACGTTGACACCTCTCTGCCACCTTATTAAAACAAACCCATGGATTTCTGCAGCCACACAGACTTTCCCTAACATTTGGCACGCCTTTGATTGGCGCGGCCAGCGCTCACTCAGGCCGACGCAGCCTCTTTCAGCTAAGATGAGATTTGAAGATACGCTCATTGAGAAAAAGAGTCCTTACACTGGTATGCAAAATATGTGCTCCCCTACCTGTTTGGGAGGAGGCAGGCATCTCACCACACATGCGCATGTCCTCAGCATGCGCACGCACACACACACACTAAACACTGGCTAAGCTGCAACACCCAGCTGGGTGAGAAAATTGGCCTACATGGCGCATTCCTTTGTAGTGGCGCACACACACAACGAAAATGTAAGCGATACACACAGAAAGGTTAAACGGTTGTAACATATGGACCCTGGCTGTTTGCATGTGTGTGTTTTTCCAAACCAGGATTGAGTTAATCTGATGAGTTTATGTGAAGCCTTTATATCCCTTACTGAGAACTTTGTGAAAGACTCAACAAGTAAACACAAACTTTTATATTCATTTCATAAAGTTACAATCTGGCTATCTCGATGATCTGTAGTATGTAGCTTACGGTGCATGTTGCAAGGTCATTTGGCCCCCACACATTTATAGTTACGCAGTGCTAACTCACACTGTAAACCAGGGCGCTAGGCGTAAAGTTGTTGGCAAAGCGACCTCATTATTTACTGTACACATTACAGTCACACACAAGTGCACCAACTGATTTGCGCACTACTATAAGACAACACATTCATAAGGGAGAGGCTTTCTGGTGAGGACACAAATTTTTGTACGTGTGGACATGTTGGATCAACACCAGCTGCATCACTGCTATAGGTGAAGATTTTTCACTCATCACTAAGCACATTCCAAGCAGGCAAAACTGAAACTCACGTATTTATATAGTGTAAAAGCACAATCTCAGTTACCACAAAGGAGCTACACACAAGACAAATGAGTAAGGTCGAACCTTACCCACGGCTTGAGCAAGCACGCTGGCAACAGCGGAGAAGAAAAAACTCCCTCTGGTGTTTTATTATTATATTATTATTATTATAGAGAGAAATAAAGCTGACTAGACTCAGTGGGATGACCATTAGCTTTGGTCTTGCTATTATCCGTTTCAGTGATACTTTGAGAATGAGCTCCAATGAAAATCCCGAGATAAATGTAAAGACCCACTGTGTGCGTCATCTTTTAAGGTAAGTTAAAAACTGTTCACTTGGACTGGAAATGTGCTGTTGTACACATGGTCATGCATTCTAGTTGTGTGCTGTGATGTGAATGGGCTGAATAAGCTTTCTTTTTCTGTTATAGTTACCTCCGCCAACAAAATTAAAGGAGTTTATGTTTTTGTCCATATGTTTGTTGTTTGTGAACAGTCTGGAGCCCGCAATTTTTTATATGGGTGATTCTTTAACTACGGGCACTATTGGCCTTGTAAATGTAATTTCCACCACACCACTGCCTTACAATAAAAAGCGCCTTGGGGCAACTGTTTGTTGTGATTTGGCGCTATATACATGTGCTCTGATGTCACTGTTTATCTCCATAGAAACTACCCACACAATCTTTCATACAAACTTTTTAAAGGGACATTATTGTTGTGGTGGAAATTACGGCAATAGTGTGGGACAACTACATTTCGTTTAAAAAACCACAACAGTTGTATGACATTGAATACCCCATGTTTTGATTATTTTACTGATATTTTATACATTAGAAAAAACGTTTCTTTACTATTCATTTTCATCATTGAAGATCATAGTCTGGGTGTGGGACAAGCACAAAACGGCAATATTTGCATATAATGATGCTGAAAAAGGTGAAAAAGTCTTCATAGACTACTAGGACAAATTTCTTAAAACACTTTCATTGTAAAGATAACTCTAAAAGTGTGAATTTCCCCTTTTTCTTTTTTCATAAAATATGATCAAGGGACATAAAAGTGCCCGTAGTCTAAGAATCACCCATATATCATGAGATTTTTACTGAAGATTCATATCCTGAAAGGCAAGAAATTATTCAGTTTTCAAGGTAATAGGTCAAGGGCAAAGGTAGGAAAAATCTTGGAATACTGAAAAAATTCCCTATCTTTAACATTGAATGAATTTTCAAAAATTCATAACTTTGTCAAAAAAAGATTAAATTTCTTCATAGTTGACAGTTTGATCCAGATTACAGATTTTTCTGGCCATTTAAATTTAACATTGAAATTATTACACATTACATCTTAATTAAACAAGCCCCAATTACTCTCATATTTGAAGGTGTGGTGCAGACTGGCACTCACTATCACCTGACAAAGTTTGATCTGGATCTGATCCAGATTGTGGATTTTGTTGACATTTGAATTTAATATTGAAAAGCCCATCTGGTGTACATTTTTGCATTATATCACAATCAAAATTTCCTCAATCACTCATTTGTGAGAATGAAGTGCAAACTGGCACTCTCAATGAACAGACTAAGTTTGAGCTCCATGTGATCTGTATTGCAGATATAGCAGATATGTGATTCTTTTTGACATTGAAAAGCCCTTTTGATCTATATTTTGTATTATATTTTAGCTTATGAAAAGCCACTTCTAACAGGACTTTGACCTTAAAAAATTTTTCCAAGGTAAAAAAATTGTGGAATTGGAAACTACCGTTGGTGGAGGTTTGCGCTCTATGATGCCTGTGTTCTAGTTGTAGTGTGTGATTTATGTTTGCAACATCTTATTGCATTAAAGTATAGGTTGATACACATCTTACTGTATTATCACCAGTCCACAGATTCATTTCAAGCCATGTTTGGAGTCCGGCCTCCTTGTAAAAACTGAGGTCCTACCTTTTGTGCACCTGATTTTCAGACAGCTCCAGCTGTTGCTATTCCCAGTGAAGAAGAAAAGTGGTCTAAAAATGATACAAACCAATTTGTAACAAGTGTATCATACCAGATATTCAAAATGATTACGTGGGCTTCAACAAATTAAAGAGACAAAGAATGTGGTGATTTGCAATAGCAGAGAGCACCACCTAATGTATGTAGAAAGCTTTTTGCAAATTTCTAATACACGGTTAGCGCTAATCGAGGACGCTCACACTACACCTGAAGGTAAGGCGATGGAACCCAAGCAGACTGTCATAGTGATAATTACTGTGTGAAAAAGAACCAGCCACTCATGGCAGCACTGAGCAGGCATTTTCAGGTCAAGGGTCGACGCAAGGTAATCCTGTACAATATTTGCTTTTACTTTAAAGGAAGTCTTCACACTGCTAACAGAGTAAGTCTTGTTTATCTTTGTGGGGGATGATCCTATTAAAACTGCAGGAAATTCGTGCTGTCACTTAAAGATCTAAAAGAGTCCCTACCCTTGAGCTACAGAGTTTTCTTCTGAATGAAGAACTGGACTCAAAATTAATTTCCTTGAGTTAACACACATCACACACATATGTATGTGTGTATATACACACACACATATATATATATATATGTGTGTGTGTGTGTGTGTGTGGGTGTGTGTGTGTGTGTGTGTGTGTGTGTGTGTTTGCATGCACACATTATGTGTTTCATATTTCTTAATGTACAAGACATTGTTAAAAACAAGGAATAATATAAAATGATTATAGGATAACCTGACTAGAAAAAACAAGCTAATCTATATTACAAGCAGTTATGTGGAAATCTACTTTAAAACTAGAGTTCCAAGGGCCCTGTGGGTTACTGGCTAAATTAAAGCCCAAGGCAAAATGGTCATTTCCAGCATAAAAAAATGACCGCCATTTCCAAATGAATGAATCTACACAAATGATTTGGGGAGAGGAACAATGTCAATGACCAATATTGCAGTTGTTAAATTAAAAGAAAAGTTTATCGGACAAGTTTTGGAGAAAAATTGGGTCCAAATACCCCAGTTGGCTGTTTTTGCCATAAAAATGGCTGCCATTTCCAAACAAACAAATTCTATGGACATAATTTTTTTGATGTGAAATATGTCAATGACATATACTAAAATTAGGAAAAAAGTTATCACTGTAGTTTTGTGAGATAGCACAATATCAACAGATGCTGCGCCACAACTAGGGTTAGCGGGCCTATTGGCTAGTAACCCCCCACCCCACCCCCCACCCCCAAAAGGCAAATTTACAATCAAGACTGTTATATGTGTGCAAGAGCTATAACCTGACTTCTTAAACGCTCGTCACTAATCTTCACCACTTACTCCAGTTAAGTCACGGGGGGGGGGTGGAGTCTATCCCAGCAGATCACAGGGCGTGAGATGGGGTGCATCCTGGATAGGACTCCAGTCTGTCGCAGGGCCACATATAGACCAACAAACATATTAACACCCGCTGCGCACACCTAACGGACAATTTAAAGATTTCAAATCCACCTACCCTGCATGTCTTTGGATGTGGGAGGAAACTGTGCGCACCTGGACGGGACCCACGCAAACACGATGAGAACATGCAAACTCCACACAGAAAGGCCACATGTGGGAATCAATCCCATTACCTTCTTGCTGTGAGGCAACAGTGCTAACCCATAAGCCACCTGGGCTGCTTCTTCAAACAATTACCCCTGAATATAAACCCATATTACAACCCGTTATTTAAAAGCTGTGCGACCTTTCAAATTTCACAAAACTGACAAATTTACTTTCTTTCAAAATCCAAGCATTGCTGCCAAATTACAGCTTACTTCAGTGAAGACATAGTTACCTAGGGTAATTCCATAGTGAATATTTTATTTTACAACTTATGGCATTGTGCAAAAGAGGTACAGGAGGAAGCACGTTTGCACGTGTGAGGTTTTGTGTGACCTGGCCCACTTTCTTGAGGCACATTCCTGGGACGTGCACACAGACATCCATAAGATCTCTCGTAAATCACTTCAGAGGTGTTACGTATATGGTTTCAAAACAGCATTTTTAGATTTAGAAGTGTTTATTTCTCGCTAACTTTTACAAAATATTATGAGAAACATATTAGATTTATACAGAAATCAGCTGTTTCAGCATGTTTTCTGTCTTTTGGGGGGGTTTTTTCCAGTCGAGCAACCAGCTAATGTCACGCTGCCTTTCTTACTCTGTTTGGCAGTCGCCGTGTCCTCATCGGGGGAAGCCCGCCACATGATCCGAAGTAGCTACCAAATGTAGGTCATGGCACCTGTTTGCTTGAAGTTCTCCACTTCGAGGGAGAATTGCTAAATTGTTTCCACTCAGTGTGAATTTTGATCATATTGAAAATATATTATGAATCCCTTATTTAAATGCTATGGAATAAAATTACAGCAGTGCCACTGAAAATTTTTTTATTACTTAGATCTTAGAAAACCCAGAGGCCGTACAGCTTTAATGAGGAAGAGGGTGGAAGGAAGCTAGAACAAAATTAAGAATTTCCACAGGACACAGTTTTAATATATTTTTATGGTTTAGCCTAGTCAATATTTGCTATCTAAAAATAACCCTGTCCTACTGTAAATCTGGAAATCATTGCTCAGCACTGACATCTGTAAACTCAAACAAACAAAGACCACATGAGTACAGATTGTTACCAAATGGTTGATGGAAAAGAAATTATACATATTCAGCTGTATTATTGTAAGTTTGACAATGTTAATGAAGAAAAACATCAGAAAATTGTAGTTTATTAAGTGAATATTTGTGCATAAACAGCTGAAACCATGTGTCGCTACTAGTTGACACCTGACACATTTGTTAATGCAAAAACGTAAATAAACTATATTAAAATACCAATTACAATGTCAGCCGCTTACCTTAGCCTCTGAACAATCAGCTGGCGCTGTGATCAAGTGAGGCATTATAAGTCGATTACTGATGAGGGGCTCATGCATGGTACTAGAGAGCTATCAGTTCTGGACATGTGGCAGTTCTGGTTTTAAACATCTATGTCATGCTCCTGCCCATGATGGGTTCATGTCTTAAGTTGTGGGTTCTCATTGGCCTCCAGGTTCGGAGCCTCCTATGTTTTTATTCATGTTGTTATGTCATGCTTCGGTTATGTTTGGTATTGTTTAATTTTCATGTCAGGTTACCATGCTCAATTTGTAATTGATTTTGTTTCATTTATTTTCTGTGTATCATTTGCTGGCCACATATTTAGTTTTCTGTATTATTTATTGTCTGCTTTCACTCTTGGTCCCTTATGTTGCTTTAGTATTAGTTTATCACCTCTATCGGATTATACATTAGTTACTGGTTTTGGTTATCATTTATCTTCAAGTGTTTCTTATCTGATTGTGTTTGTTTGTCATTTATTGCTTATCAGTTAGCTCCTTTTATTTTTTGCACTGTTTTGTAGTCTGGTTTTGTCGTTCTGTTCATTTGTGTCGTCTTAGTTTATGTTATCACCTCACTATTGGTTACTGCATTTCCTTTTAAATGTTAATCAGTCTCACTCCGGTTCTAGTTTTGAATACAATCATTGATCTTATCGTTTCCCGCCATTTACTTTAGTCACGTCATTTCCTAGTCTTTTCCCCTTTTGTTCTGTTCACGGTAATTGTTGTTTGGTGAGCACCACACATTTTGCACCGTAGGTTTTCAGTCACTAGCTATCTTGCCCAGTTCGGTTTGCTTTTGTCTCACTGCACGCTCTTGCACATACTTTTGTCTTCCCAGGTCACGCCCCCTTCCAGAGACTTCCACACACCTGCTTCACATCACCTAGATTAGTTTGCTCCTTATTTAATCCCTCACAGTCTCACAGCTCAATGCCAGATTGTTGATTTCATGTCACTTTCCAGCCTCCGTCCTGTGCTTAGTTTTGTCCTGTTTTGCTTGTCAGTATTTTGACTTTGCCTGTTTTTGACCTTTAGTTTGTCTTGCCTCTGATAGCCCAAACACTGTGTACTTTGACCTGTGCCTGTTTATTGACTACGCCTCAGCCTCTCGTCTGTCTGCTACCTCTGCCGCGCTGCTGGACCACAACTGTATCGACCACCTGCCTGTTATACTCATTAAACCTTTTTTTAACTCTATGGCCAAGTGGTTAATGCACTTGGTTTCAGTTCAGAAGGTTCCGGGTTCAAATCCCACCCCTACCACATTTCTCCATGTAATGTGGAGTTGCTTCAGGAAGGGCATCCGGCGTAAAACCTGTGCCAGTTCAACATGCAGATCCACCTTGGATTTGCTGTGGCGACCCCGAGTGCAAACAAGGGAGCAGCCGAAGGGACTTACTTTACTATCAGTCGTGTGACTTTGCAGTTGTGTCCATACAGTTTGTGTCATGCCTGATAATCTATAGCTGGCTGAGTATGCGATAATATTCCCCTAAAACATAAAGTTACTGCTTTGTTTTTCCTGGCCTGCATTTTCTTAAAGCATCTAAAACAACATACATCCTGTAGGCTTTAAGTCAAAAGAACCACTGTCAAAACAATCTCTCTGGACGATTCCAGCCTCCATCTTTCATCATCTTTCTCCACGATAGACCTCCGTCTCTCATTCCACTGCTGTTACCCTCCTCCTTATAATCCTGTGTTCTTTGGCTCATTTTATTAGTTGTAGTAATAAACACACAGGGCATACTTTAGTTTAACTTATAATGCATGGCATACCCCCAGAAACTCCACAGCATCATGGCTGCAGTCAGGCACGTGTGTGCAACACAGTGTGTGCATGATTCACATCAAGACATTCGTGTGCACAATGTGAACCACTATTTGATTAAGTATGCATCCATCCACATTATTCTAACAACCTGCACATATCGCCCTGAACAAACAGCTCCAAAGAGTAAAGTTGAAGGGGCTAATTAATGGTTTGCCTTACAGGGTGTATTGTTTTTCCTCATCAGTGACTGCCATCTGTTTCTGTGTCTTGCACTAAAGCACAAACAACATACTCAGGGCTGCACCTTCTTAAATGTTTGTCACCATTTAAACTATAAATTGATAATGTCAATGTCAATTTTATTTATATAGCACATTTTCAACAACACCAACTGCCCAAAGTGCTTCACATGTTAAAAACAATATCAAAATCATTACAAAAACAGATGCCCCCTGGATGCCTCGCTGGAGAGGTGTTCCGGGCATGTCCCATCGGGAGGAGGCCCCGGGGAAGACCCAGGACACGCTGGAGGGACTACGTCTCTCGGCTGGCTTGGAAAAGCCTTGGGGTTCCCCCGGAGGAGCTGGGGGAGGTGTGTGTGGATCGGGAGGTCTGGGCGGCTTTGCTTGAGCTGCTGCCCCCGCGACCCGACTCCGGATGAAGCGGAAGAATGGATGGATGGATGGATGGATGGATGGATTACAAAAACAGGGCAATTAAAATCCAAATAACAAAAGACAAGTAAAAAAAAACCAGACATATACAGCTTAAACTGTATTAAAAGCCAAAGCAAAAAGGTAGGTCTTAAGAGCAAATTTAAAAGACTCGAGTTGGAGCAGCTCGGATGTTTAAAGGCAAACAGTTCCAATGTTTGGGCGCAGCCAAGGAAAAGGCCCAATCACCTTGAGTCTTTAATCGAGATCTGGGCACATTTAATAAAAGCTGGTTTTCAGAACTCACTGATCTGACTGGTACATACGGATTCAAAAGCTCAGAGAGGTATTGAGGAACCAACCCATTTAAACACTTAAGCGCCAGTCACAACCCACTGTGGGGGTTTTTTCGCCGTACGTTTTCTGCGGATGCCACGGCCACTACGTTTTTGTGAAAACGTACGGCGGCAGTAGCAAGAGGAGGGAGGGAGTACGTTCAACGCACGTCTCTAGGAGTGTAACGATAAAGAGAGCTGACAATAAAGCAGTGTGTTGTGGTGTGTGTGTGTGTGTGGTGTGTGTGTGTGTGTGGGTGGTGTCGGTTTTTCTTTAGATGTGTGTGTTATGAGCGGGACCGGAGCGGCAGGTGTTTTTCGGCGTCGGCGATGCATGAGCATGTCCAGCCTGCAGCGGTCAGTTGTACGAGTGTTTACTTGCCTCGAAAAGTTACAGCTAGTTATCAGACTGAAGCTGTGGAGTGTCTGTGTTGCTGAAGTTTGGAAATAAAGTCCAAGTGAGAAGCTGCGTCGTGCATGCAAGTCTGTCGGCCTCCCCACATCAGAGTTAGTGAAAAGTCACACAAGGTGTGAAACACTGATAGAGGAATATATTCACAACACACTTGATTACCAGCTTTTTAAATTTCAACTTAATTCTAATTTATATATGTATCACAATCTTCAAGATCTGATACCTACAATTTAATTCCATAGTATGTGGTGAGTAGCCTACTGCCTCCGTACAGATTTGGTTAATTCAATAGTAATTGAATGAAAATGTGCTGCTTTGAATCCGTACTGAGGCAGTACTCACAACATGCATCATCTGTACTGCTGATGAATCTGCAGCCTGACCACAGCAAAAGTTCTGCATGCACTAAAACCTCTACGGTGTGTCTGCGTGCTCCTAAATTAGTACTGAGGCAGTACTTATGACGTACGGATCTCCAAATTTAGCCCACGTTTTTGCAAGTAGACTGCACGCACGTGCAAGTACAGCGGGTTGTGACCACGGCTTAAAACACAAACAGAATCTTAAATGCGACCGGGCCAATGGAGCGAGGCAAGCACAGGTGTAATATGCTCCGCTTCCTCGTCCCTGTGAGCAGTCGTGCAGCAGCATTCTGGACTTTCTGCAGACACTTTAGAGAGGACTGCTCCAGCCCACAGTAGAGCGAGTTACAGTAATCTAAACGAGATGTTACGAACAAATGAATAACTCGCTCAAAACACAAGCTGGAAGGTAGGACTTTACGTTACTTAAGATTCTGAGTTGGTAAAAACTGGCCTTAGCCACAGAATTAATTTGCTTGTCCATTTTAAAGGACCTGTCAAAAATTACCTCCAAGTTTCTAACAGAGTCATGTACGTAGGGAGACAAAGGACCAAGCACATCAGTCGAGCCAGCAGACAATATAGGACCAAAAACAACAATTTAAATTTTTTTCTCATTGAGAATTAAAATGTTTGGGCCAACCACGTTTTTACTCCCTGCAGACAGTTTACCAAAATAGCAACAGAATTCAATTTAAGTGGCAAATAAATCTGCAGGTCATCCGCATAAAAATGAAAGGCCATGTTGTACTTTGAGAATATGGTGCCAAGTGGCAACATATAAAGTGAAAAAAGTGCGAGGCCTAAAACAGAGCCCTGCGGAATACCATAATTTAAGGCTGCTGAACTGGACGGGTGAGGCCCAAGGTATACAGAGAAACTTCGGTCTCTAAGATAAGATTTGAATCAGTCCAGTGCTGTGCTTTTAAAACCAGCTACGATACAGTGATCAACCGTATCAAAGACTGCTGTCAGATCTAACAAAACTAAAATCCCAGAGCAACCAGAGTCAACAATTAAAAGGAGATCATTTAAACTTTTAGAAGTGCTGTTTCAGTACTACGAAGAGATCTGAAGCCAGACTGAAATTTTTCAAAAATGTCAGAGTCCAAATGAGACTGCAATTGATCATAAACAATTTTCTCAAGGATTTTAGCCAAAAATGGCAACTTTGAAATGGGGCGATACTTGGCAAGAATATGGGGATCCAAGGTTGGCTTTTTAAGGAGTGGCTAAACCACAGCATGCTTTAAAATTCCTGGAACACAGTCAGATAAAAGGAAAACATTAAAAATATTTAGAATGTACGGCCCAATTGTGCAGGAATAACACCCAAAGGACAATTATAAGGTCTTAATTGCTGAACAACTTTATGCAATTCAGTTAAGGCCAGAGGATGAAACTCAGCAAAGGCCACAGTGCACTCAGGGTTTAAATTAGAATCAGTTAAGTGAGACACTGAAATTGAAGCCCTAATGTATGACACTTTTTCAACAAAAAAAAAACGACAAAAAATCATCACACAGTGATCGAGATAAGACCAGATGGAGACTCTGGGTTAACCAGTCAATGCAATACATTAAAAAGAACCTGTGGTCTGTGACAGTTATTTGATAACTGGTTGCATTTCTCCCTTTTGCCTGCTGCTCCTGTTATTCTGGGTTCTTTGCACTGAGGAGAGGCTCACTGAGTGTTTTGACAAGGAAAATGCTGCCAACTCCACCTTCTTCCCCCCAATATGCTCATTATTAAACCAGCACTGCCGGGACTTCACCCAGCATGCATTTCCACAACCACCAAGGACTCGTAAAAAAAAAAAAGAGAAAAGAATTTGCACAAAAGAATCTGTGTAAATGTGTGAGTAGTACGAGTGTACAACCCTACCATCCGCTTCCATGAAAAACTCAGCTGTGTCAGGCAAATAATACAAGACACACACGCACAGATTTTCAAACATCGACATAAACAGATAATAAAAGAGCAGGGCACTCATGTCCCCACACAGAAAATCGAACTCAGTCCATACTTGCGGACACGTGATTTGAATTTGAAGCACTTTGGACAAGCAAAATAAAAGATTTATTTTAAATAGAAAAAAAATAAAACTGCCAGCTGCATGAAATCAAACAACAGCATGTGATATGAGCAATATTTGATCAGAGCTGTTAGCCTCTCATTATATATATATTAAACATTACAATAAATCCTTAACCCGTTATAACCTTTGGGTGTTTTTGAACTACAGTGGTCCCTCGCTATATCGCGGTTCACTTTTCGCGGTCTCGCTGTTTCGCGGATTTTTTTAGTGCAATTTTGCATGCTTCTTCTTTTTTTTTTTAACTGTCTGCTGTGCTTAGTTGCAGCCAAAATCTGGCAACAGGTCCAGAGACTACACTCGCTGTTTTGATGCAGAGCGCTCCAGCAGCAAAGAAAAAGCACGCGCATTGTGTTCTGCGTGTGTCTGTTTATAAGAATCTTCTCGCTCAGAAGAAAAAAAGAGCGCCTATTTTAAGAGGTTAAAAAGTCACATTCTGTACCTAATTTTATGGAATAATCTCTTGGATGGTAGCGTGGTGACGTCACGTCCTTTTGTCGCTAGCTATTAACTTCACTTCCATTTGGCTAGAAATAACACCTTCCTCATGTATTATGTAAAAGCTAGTTTGAAATAAACACTTCTAAAACTGAAAATGCTGTTTTTGTAACCTGAAACCTCTGGAAGGATTTGCAAAACATTCAGCAGACGTTAGCATGGTGACATCACTTCCTGGTTTTGCTAGCTGCTAACTTTGCTTTGTTTTTGGCTAGAAATAACAACTTTCACATATATTATGTGAAAGCTAGCAAGAAATAACCACTTCTAAAACTGAAAACGCTGTTTTTAGAACTTAATAACGCCTCTGAACTGATTTATAAGACAATACATGGATGTCAGCGTGCATGCTAACGTCCTCTAACCCAAAGCTAACTTTTATGGAGTTAAATTTGTCTCATTAATACCTGCAAATGCACAGAGGGTGATTTACACAATTTCCGCTCTTTTCAACAGCTCATGTACACGCACACGCAAGGCATCCTACAGATGCCATTAAAACGTAAATATTGCTTTTGACTGACTGATTGACAGACAGGCTTTATTGAACATGTACAAATTGTACGTAAGACAAGAGGATCTTAAACATTAATTAAACAAATGCAAATTATAAAGAACACAATGCTCATACAGCCGAGGGTATTTTAGCATTGCGTTATATTTTATATTTTGATCTTCCAAAGGAAAAGAAGTGATAAAAGAAGCAAAACAACATTTGTGAAACTGGACCGGATCTCTTACTCTGACACCTGCATAATTTGAACATCTTCACTTGTGTGATTGAAAAGAACGTTATATTGTTCAAGCATGTAGAAGAAAAAATACTCCTCTCAGAAATAAGCTAGCATGAATAATCGCCACCTTGCTTGCTCTTGCTGAACAGTCCTAGAAACTGGTGCACAAAAGTCACACTTGCTTGGAAAGTGGACAATAACACGGCTGCGACCAGGGTCTGTCATTTTCTTCATCGACCTCTCATTTTGCTCATTCAGTCTCTCTACTATTTTCACGGCTGTAACCTCAACATGCCGCCAACTCTGCTGGGTCCACTTACCCACAGAGAAAAGGCTCAGTCACTCAGGCTGTCAGGAATACACTGAGCAGAGCTAACAGGGAATAAATCATTTTCCCGCAGCAGCGGCCTGTGCTGAACAAAGAGCCTCTGTGTGTGCTGGTCTATTAGTATAGTCTGGACACATATATATCCTCTTCGAGCAGAACACGCAGTGTAGGTTAACCAGGAGGAACACAAACGCCAGTATCGTCTTTTTGCATTGAACTACAAATCAATCACATCACAAATAGTCTGCTGAAGTTAAGAAGTGTTACGCTGTTGCTTCGTGAAAGAAAACCCGTTGAAAACCAAGCCACATAAACGTTTTTTTAAGTTTTGGGAAATACAAGGATGAAACCTGGCAACACCACATAGATCCCACTGCGACACAAGATTTCCTGCACTCATAAAAAGAAACCTTGATAAAGATTGGCATACATATGACATTCATGGATAACTTTCGATGCATCTTCTGTCCAAGTGCAGACTAATTAAATCTAGGTTTTCTTAAATCCCTGTTCAAATCATACAAATTCATGGGGCCTGCACTGAAGCATAAATAAGGCTGTAGGATTTTAAGGTACCACTCCGCAGTGGATTTGGAAAAAGAGAGTGACTTAACCAAATGTAATTCTTTTTAATGCGCATAATGCCCGTGGCTGATTTAAGGCAGGCATTTAATTAAGGAAATATGGTATGTTCCCATAGCATGTACTGGATGTCTACAGAAGTGTGTTACCAGAAGAGCCAGACCTCCCAGTACAGTCGTTATGCAAGTTGCATAGGGTTCTGCAAATTAAGAAAGGCCCCGCCTCCCTTGTGTCATAGTGAATGTCAGTAGCTTAATGGTGACAATTCTGAAGCCAAGATGAAGCAAAATTAACATTTGGGCATGAGAAAAGGAGAAAAAACTCCATGAAAGTGAGTTGCGAGAACAGTGATCAGGTAAATGTGTTCTCTCCTCTCATGTTTGATGTCAGCAAATACAACAATATTGTTATGTTTCGGTCTGATGCTACTGAAAGCAAATTAAACAATATCAAAGACAACTCCTGCTGCTAAAAGTGTTTGGGCCAGCGTCACATCAAAGACTTTTACTGTGAAAGTCACAATGTCATTGTTCTGTGTCAGTTTTTAAAAGTATTAGTTCAAGCACAGTTTAAGCAGCAGCACCATTTTAAAAGTATTAGTTTAGCACCAGCATCACTAACACCAAAATGATACCCAATTATTTATACATAATTTTGTTCAGTGCAGGTCTAGTCATTCTTTACCCAACAGTTGAAGCAAGCTGTTGTAAAGGGTGGATTCTAGTGGGAGAACTTCGGCGCCTGTTGATTGCGTGTCAATCACAAATTGTTTACATGGCTCAAGAGCAGTGGTGGGCACAGCTAACCAAAAAGTTAGCTTCGATAACCATCAATCCGATAACTGAAAAATTATCTTTCATGACACTAAACCGATATCCAAAATTTATCTTTATTACAGATAACCGATAACTTTTAGTATTGATTCGGACACGACCACATCAGATTACACTGTCGGCTTCTGATAAACCAGTTTCACTTTCACTGTTCGCTGCAGGGTAAATTCAAGGATGACAAACACATAAGAACGCATGAAAAATGAATAAAAAATAAAACCCCAAACACTGTCATCATCGTTCAAAAGCAGTAAAACACAGTATTAGAAGTACGAACTAAAAAGCTGCTGCTTTTTTCACACATTTTGAACCCTGCGGCTTAAACAACCAAATATGTTCATTAATGCATTGATTGGCAGAGTAAAAGACACGTAGTAAATATAAATTCTTAAATGTTAGTTTCAGTGGGATTCATTTGAAGAAATAATCCATATAAAGTGTCCCTTTTTATCCAAAACAGTGTCTAAATGGTGAAGAAAAGTCCCTCTGTACACAGCTGCGCCATGAGACTCCTCTCCCCCACCAAGTCTTGGCAATTAAATTATACCGTCAGCCACAAAGAAACAAAATAAAATAATTAACCCCTTAACGCCTGAATTTATATAGCTGTATATAAAAAATGTTTTGTGTGTGTTTTTGCCTTTAAGTAGATGGTAAATAACGCTGAGATTATTAATTTCACTTTTGCACAAAAAATAGTAATTTTGGTATTGACTTTATGTTATAATGTTAATAATAATAATGGTATGTTGCAAATTTGCGACAACAGGCATACTGGTCAATTTGGTATGTTGCATATTGAGTCAAATACTGTAGCACAGTGATTCTCAACCGGGGTGCCGTGGGCAATTATCAAATATCACCATTATCGGGTGTATGTGCTGTAATAGTGTGGCAAATGATGTAATGCTCTTTTATTCCAGTAGATGGCAGTAAAGTGCACAGTAGCGCTGAGCCTTGTGCCGACAAGGAGGACTGATCGCCATTTTAATTCCGGGCAAGTTAGTGATTTGCGTGCATAGAAGTTCACTTAGTGTCGTCAAGAAACAGGTAGAATATGCTGGAAAGCTGCGCATGTTGGCAAAGTCACAAACGGAGGAACAAGGGAGACAATATTTCCTTCCATAAGTAAGTGGTTTTGGTTATTGTTGTCACTTTGTCTGTGATATTTGGATGATAAACAGCTGTATGTTTCCTGCCGTACCTGTGTCGCCCGATGACATGGATCATTAATTTCACTTATGTGTAGTTGATATTTTCCAACGCTAGACCAATGTCTAGTTAAAATTCTTGTCGTTAGTGACTAAAAATTGTTCGACAAGACTGGGGAGTTTTTTTAAATTTTTTATTTGCACCTTAAAATAATGAGATTATAGACCCCGCTGTGCTGCCACACACACACAGCAATGTGCACACACACACACACACCGCTGACTTCATGAATGAAACTCCGTCAATAAAGGATAAAGGATGTGTAAAAATCTAATATATATAAATAACTCCACCCATCTCAGACACTGTAAACCAAATCACAAGACATAAACCAAGCATACCCAAACAAACACGGCAGACATCCTCCCACTCAGGTTGGACAAAAGTGCCGTATGAGACGAGAAATGGAAAATGGGCTTCAAATATGGCTCAGTCTTCAATCGCAGGAGTGTTTCAGGCGGCCGTCTTCTTCTACAGTATGTATGTGTTGTTTTTATAGAACAGAACACAACACGCCATCTCCCTGCGCCAACTATTCCCAATACCGGTTTCCGTTACCACAGAAACAGATGTTGGTGCGCTGTTCTCTTCTGATCTTCTTCTCTTCACAAGGTAATGTTTGCCTTCCAGGAGACCGATCTGCAAAGGCTCACTGCAGGCCGAGAGCGCTATGCTCAGCTGTGTGCGCACACAGATGAAAAAGCAGCATGCATAAGCTCTGCACAGTGCTGCATTGTATGTTATAAGCTATATGTCACGTGTTTATTGCTACAGACATTCTGAACATGATTATTAGGCCTGTAACTGATGATCATTTCATTATAGCTAATTTGTCAAATTAAGTGCTAGATGTTGCAAATTCTAAAGGCACATCAGCAACTCCAAAGGGGGAGTCTCAAATTTCAGCAGCCTCACCATACCAGCAAACTGACAAACTCCAATTCAAAATCCTATGTTCCCCTCAGTTTCCCACCACCACCACCACCACCACCACACTCTGACAGATCTGATGCTATAGAATTTTGATTCCCAGATAAATCACGACAATCTTTTGGGCAAGGTCCTTAATTCCCAAATTTCTATTGATGTGCAACACGCGTGGCAACATGATGACACTAATGTGCAAGTGTGTGTGTGAACAGGTGATTATGAGCCATCACTGTAAAGCGCTTTGAGTGTCTGCATTGGATGGAAAAGCACTACAGAAATGCATTTCATTTACCACTTATATAGAATAGAAAAGTAAAACCTGAATAGAAGAATGGATAGAATGTGTGGCTGGGAATAGTGTCAGTGTATTGTCAGTCCTGCAAATTAGTGGGAGTAAAGCTGAAATGCTGATGTTTTGAAGCCTTTGCAACACAATTTCAAATATTGTTTCAAAGTCTGTAGCAACAGGAAGACAACACCAGCTGTGATAAATGGGGCCTCAATGTGTCACCAACTGTTTTAAAACAAATGATCTGCCTCCTCTAGTGTTGAAACATGAGAACACAAGTCAACAAAATATGATTGCATGTTTTTGATTGAATTTCATATTGAAAGGCTACAGTCAGGAGAAGATTTATATATACATGCACTAGCAATTGTTGCTTGTCTCAGCTTATAAATAATATATCCAGTTTAAATTTCTGCTTTGAAAAAACATTTAATGCAGTGTAATAGCACGTTTAACCAGAATTTAAGACTGCAAAATTAAAAATATAAAACCTGACATTATACAAAACAAGAAATGAGCAAATTCTCTCATTTCAAGAGCTGGAATTTGTCAAATCTGTGTTTTCATGATAAATGTCTTTAACCCTTCATGTTTTTTCATTCATCACACCTGTCCCAGCTGTTGATTTGCTGAATGCACCTGACCGAGTTCATCGGTCATGCACACAAGCAAAAGATATTTACTATATTTTCCAGACTATAAATCCTATTTTCAACTTCTTTGGCTGGTCCTCTGACTTATACTTTGAATGGACTTGTATGTGGGAAAAATAGTGCATTATAATCTATTGCCTCAAGACATCACTTTCTACACACATGAAAAGCTAGCCCTATATAATGATCTGAATGAGGCACTGTCTGGTCCACAACGAGGTGAAGACGGTGGCAGTAAAGTAACCCTTAAGCTGAATGCCATCCGCCATAAAATAACAAGACAAACTAACGTCAATGACGTAATGCTGGGTTTTAAGAATGACTGAATGAAATAAACTACGCTCTCAAACTGAAAGACCATGTTCTTGAATAAAGAGAGGAAATGTAACCTTAATACAACTTGTTTTGTGGCACTTTGTAGGACAGCCAGAACTGCAAAAAGGAGGATCATTATGCTAAGGTAGGGCTAATTATAATGTTTAAAAAATATATAATCAATTAAAAAGTTTACTGACATTTAGTGAGGGAAGCGTGCAGATGTTTAGCTCCTTCTTGGTGTTTCCTCTGTTCAGTGGCGACAAGAAGCAGTTTACTCTTGAGTTCTGTGTGCCTCAAACAGAAGCATGAATCAGCAGGTTAGCTTCTGTTAGCTAATGCGGAGTTTGCGTTATAAATGTATAACCTTTATTTAACCAGATAAAAAGCCCATTGAGATCAAAACCTCTTTAACAAGAGTGACCTGGCCAACAAAGGCAGCAGCACACATCACAATAGACAGGTTAACATAATCAAGAGAACACTAAAAACAAATCAAATACAATACAAATAAAATACAAGCAATAAACAGATAAAAAACAGCTTGGTCATTCTAACAATATATAAGATAAAACAAATACAAATTTAGAAACACGGGTACTGTACAAAAGAATTCCATTCCCGGTCTCTTTAAATAGAGTGGAAGTTGTTCAAAGAAATCAACCCAGACAGTTTCACTTCAGATTGGAGAACATTCCAGTTAGAGGGAGCAGAAAAACTAAAAGCTTTCTTTCCCGTTTCAGTGCAAACACAAGGTACACGAAAGCACAACATATCATCTGAGCACAAAGCATAACGGCTTTCAGATATCTGAAGTAACCTGGACAAATAAATCGAAACCAGCCCAATAAGAGCCTTGTAAACCAGAGTCATCTAATCTGTATATTGTCTTACTCTCAGGAGTTGCATTTTTGTGTCTTGTTTGAACTATGTGCTCCATTATGTTGTTAGTTATCTTGCTGGTCTTTTTCTACACTGCCCCTCTCTCTCTTGTCTTTTCTCCTTGGTGGTGGGCGTTTCACTCCGTCTGGCCACACCCTTGTTCTGGTGCTTTCCATGCACACCTGTTCCTTATTTGTAGCTCATCACCTGGGTGTATTTAAGGTTCACAGATTTAACTTGTCACTCGCCAAATCGATGCATCTTGTGCCTTCTTTCCAGCTCTTCTCCGTGTGTTTTCCTAGTCTTGTTTTGCCTCATCGTTTTTTGACCGCCTGCCTGTGTACCTGACTCCACCTCTACCTGATGTTTTTTGTACTGCTGCTTGTTTTGGACAGCCTTTACGTGTACTGACCTCTGCCTGAAACTTCACTAAACCTTTCTGAACCACAGAGCTGTGTATCTGAGGTTTGCATTTGCGTCCAGACATCTTTAGCCACCAAGACTGATCCTTACATTCAAAGAGGGCATGGCAGCATTGACATACAAATCACAGTGGTGTGTGAGGCAGCTACAAACAGTGATGAATCTCAAAGCACAATGATACAGCGGGGTTAACGACTGTAGACAAGTGGTTGAAGTACACATATACACGACATTGCCATAGTCCAGTACAGGCCAGAAGGTAGCAGTTATCAGGAGCTTCCAAGCTCTTAAGGAAAAAACATGTCTTATTTCTATAAAGGAAGCCTAGCTTCACCCTTCATGTGAGAGATCAAGTGTTTAAGATGAACTTTAAAAGAAAGTTCTGTGTAAATAGTTAATCCCAAGTACTGGTAACTGCTGACTAGCTCTAGAGTTTTACCTCAAGCAGTTTTAATATTGCTGGTATATCCTCCAAGGAAACAGGTGACTTTGAAAAATTATTTTAGATTTTTCTGCATTCAAGACCAGTTTGAATTTCTCCAGACAGCACTGCACAACATCAGAAGTGGACGGTGAAAATTTAAATGCCTGTGTCACTGAGTTTGATCAACAATAGTTTACAATGTCATCTGTAAAAAGATGATAGAAGACATTTGGTAGGTTTGCACAGAGATCAGTAGTATAAATTGTGAAGAAAAATGTCCTAAAACTGAACCTTGAGGAACACCTTTTGTGACCTCAAGGAAGGTGGAACTAACCTCCATCCATCTGAATGCACTGCGTCCTACTTGCCAAATAATCAGAAAACCAAGAGACAGCATGTGTGGAGACACCGCACTCTAAAAAAGGAACTGCTGTCTCAACGAGAAAAATTGATATAACAATTTGCATAGATAATCTTAACTTATTTCATCTTAGTTATTTCAACTTTCAACTGAGTTAACGCCACAAGACCTCTCTAATTAAGTTGAAATAACTTTAAAAAATCTATGCAAATTGTTCCATTACTTTTTCTTGTTGAGACAGCAATTCATTTATTTTGTACAGTGTTTGTAAAGAGTTTCTAACAAGAGCCTGTGATCCACAGTATCGAATGCCTTTCAAAGATCAAGAAATTGTTATATGGCTGGGGGGGGCCTGGCTGCCGGTTTGTTTCTGTTTTTTGGTTTTCCTCCCAGGTGGCTTGCGTTTGGGACTGAGTGGCTGTGTTGCTGAGGCTGTCAGGACCTCGCCCTGATCACCTGCGACTCGTCAGGACTCACAGCTGTTGTGCATCTGGATGGATTGGAACATGTTGGCATTTAAGACTGGAGTGCACAGTGTGTTGTGCCAGAGACTCGAACTTGTGACCAGACGGGTGAGATCGTCGTCTCGGGAGCCATCTCATCAGCAGCGGATGCTGAGAACGTCCAGGTTTGATGCACAGTCTGTGAAAGAGGAGGGGGTGAGGTCTCACGCTCGTCAGCACACTTCCTGAGGTACGTTAGATTTTGTGACTAACAGTTATACAGTCAGTAAATGTGGTGTCCCTCACACCTTATTGTATTGAGCTGTTTGTTAGTCATGTATCAGCTTCCACTGCAGTGGAGTTTTGTGAACTGGATGTTCCATGCCTGCAGGTTGGGAAGCTGATCAGTAATCAAGCCAGGAAGTGTTTGCTGTTTGTACACCTTTAAGTGTTCTGTGTGTTGAGTGTGGACTCACATAATGGTTCCTTCTTTCACAGACTCGGTTGTTGCGGCCACCTGGGGGGTGTCGGCGGGGTCCTTGGGTCCGAAACAACTTCTGGCTCCGGACCGTTAGCGCTGCTGGGAGCGCACCACGCCAGGCCGCACCTTTTTGTTATTATCACTGTTATGTATTAAATTCAGTTAGCCTTTGTACCGTGCTCTGCTTATTTCATACTGGGTCCTTCAAACGCTGGTCGGTTCTCCGAGCTGCGTCCGACACATAACAGAAATAGTGCAACACGGAACTTTACAGAATTCAATGCCTCAAACACATCATTTAAAACTTTTAGAATAGCAGTGACAGTGCTATGTTGCTTCCTAAAACCAGACTGAAGAGGGTTTAAAATAGTGTTTGATTCTAGGAAGTCATTCAACTGACCAACTTTTCAAATACTTTTGCCAAAATGCATAATTTTGAAATAGGTCTGTAATTATTCATATCTGAAGGTTCACCTGGCTCAAATTACAAATACAACTTAAAGGCTCAGCAATCAAATCTGCAGCCAGCTTTTTAAAAAATGGATCAAAGCCATCAGGACCAGCCGATTTTTTTTTGAAATCCAACATCTTTAGTGCCCTTACAGACCTCGGAAACACACACAGATTTAAAATGAAATGAACAATTAACAGGGGGGCAGCTTACAACAGCAGATTCACTATTTAAAACAGTTTTTTAAGATCAATATTGAGGGAATGGAACAGTTGCCCTGCTTTAATGAAATGTTCATTAAAGCAATTTAACATGGCATGTTTATAAGTCAAATTTGTATACTCTCTGACCAATAATTGGGCAGCTCACACTAGGAGACATAGCACCAGAAGCAGATCTCAAACCTTCCAAAACTTCATGGGATCTTTTACATTTTTTAGTGATTGTTTTTAGATCAATAAAATTCAGATTTAGCCTTCTTAATTAAGAAGGTGAATTTATCGCAGAGCTGATAAGTTATCCAATCAGCCTCTGTATTAGTTTTTCATGCCTTGGACCGGGCATGGTCCCTTTCTTTTAAAAGGTTTCCAATTTTGGTGGAAAAACAAGAATTATTCTGCCCCTTTATTCTGAATTTATGTAATGTAGCATGTTTTTTAATAGGCTTCAAGAATTCATCATAAAAAACTACTAGGCCAACTCAATATCAGCAAAGAGATATTTGGTTCCACTCGAAAACAGACACATCATACAAGAAAGCGTGTTCACAAAAATTGTTAAAATCTCTTTTAAATAAAATACATTGTTTACTTTAGTATTCTTGAATACTGCAATCGCACAATGGTCACTCAAATCGTTCCCAAAAACCCGACATCAGAATACTCGTGGGGAGCATTTGTTATTATTAAAATCGAATCTGGGTGATGATCTAGAGGCAGGTTTGATATTGGGCTGTGTTGGACTGTCTATTACCTGACTTAGATTCAGTAATGCACAGATAAATAATGCACTGATTAAAATAATTTTCTTCTTGTTGCATGAGGCAGTAGCGGCACATTTCAAAAAGAAATGTGACTTATAGACATACATTTTTTCGTCTCCATCATGCATTTTTGGACACATGCAACTAATACGCCGTAGCAACATATACAGAACAAATACAGTAGCCAGTCATCTTAGAAGGGATCATATTTCTTTGAGTGAAGACATCCTCAGCAGCTTCATAAACCAAGAAGATGAGAAAATTAGGGAGGATTAGGAAAACCTGCATAACTCAACCAAAACATGATCATTTCCTGTGACCTCAAAGCTGTGAAGAATTCTTTGTCAGAGACATCACTGCCAACCACATTAAAAAGACAGTTCAAGACAAGTGCATGTGCAGTACTTCACATGTATACGATATCATGTGACAGCAACATCCGGTGCAGTGGACCCAGATGAGATCAGTAAAGGACGTCCAAGAAGAGAATGAGAAAAACAAAAGAAAACGGGCCGTCTTAGGTTATCACTGAATAAGTGACAGCACACACTGTTTTTATATTCCTTTGGCAGTCGTCCAATTGTGCAGCAGGGCTTCTTGTTGTTGTTTTTTTTTTTTTCTTTTGCAGAATAAGCTTTTGTCATTGTCAAAAAACCCCTCTTGCCTGACTCACCTCTTAGCTCAGGCCCCGCTATGGCTCTGTACAGGGATTATGATGACTATGGACGGGGAAGTATGTACTGACTCATGCGATACACGTAATGTCGGGGCTTGCACTGGAGCTTTGGGAAGCCTCAGGAGTCTGCAGGTTTGCCTCAACTCCTGCATGAAAGCAACAAGCTGGTCAAAAAGATATACAAAAGTATTGATGGTTACAATCAAGTGTCTTTGCGAATGACACAACTGTCACAAAGATTTGAGTTTACAGAAACTACATTAAAACTGCGGACAGCTCCGTTTTCATATTTGATGCAATTAAAGATTTTGAGTGAAAGAGTCGCAAAAAACAGACCTTTGGTTACACTCGCGCACCGAGCATCCCCCCACCCGCACTGGGTAATTCGTAACATGACATTCAACTGGTTGTTGTTGGTATTAGCAGATACATTAGGAGATATTCACCAAATTACATAATTTGTGTTCTGATACTGTATTTGGACATAAAAACAACTAACTGTGTTGCTGATCAAACTATGCTGCCACACTGGGTGTTTGGTTTAAACTGACTGTTGGCAGCTCTACTTTAAAAAATTTAAAGGTAGAAGGTTTAAAATTGATATATTCCAAATATGGATGTGTTGTTTGTGTGTGTGTGGTTGTTGTTGTGGCTGACTGGTTAGAGTAAAGACATGTAAAAAAAAGTCAGCTGATAATGACCAAAACAAAAACAAAAAACCCAGCAACAATAGACACGTCATAAACATTCTTGTTGAGACATGATCGTGCTAAAATTCTAACTCCTCTAAGATACTTTCAATTACGATATGCAGTTCAAATTTAGTGATGCCCATCAAGAAATTCTAAATCCTCCTGCTGACCCCTGGGGTCCGAGGGCATTTTTTTGGACAGTTCATTCGCCTGGCATAAATGGTTTATTATTGCTGTTAAAAGCTCACCCTGCATCCCACAATCAAGTAGTATGTCACTTTTTTTTCAGGACAACCTGTACTTTCAGAATATATATGCTATAGTGGTGTTTTATATGTGTAATAAAGGTTTACAATCAGAAATAAGAAAGGAAAAAATAAAGCGGAAAATAATTTTCACACATTTATTCAAAACACACAGCAAACTATAATAAACACCTATTTTGACACTTTATGAAGGTAGTTTGGGTTCTTGCACAAAGAATGTACAAAATAAAGGTTCTAAACAATAAACACAAATGCACATTTTGAATAATATATACAAAATGGTCTATGCGTTTTGTTGGTCTTCATCTCAAAGCAATTTCTGTCTGCTATTACACAAAGGGCCACATCACAAACTTTGCACTTCCATGGAGTTGTCTGTTCTTGTTGTAATGTGTTCCTGCACTGAAAACAACATCTCCTCACACCCCTCCCCCTCCTTTCATTCATATGCGTAAATGGTGCTTTACGCGTCAATTGTTGGAGCGAGAGAGCTTGCTTATTCAATAACATTCACAGGCTAAGTAGTAGTGAAGCATCTCTTCTACTCACATTCTTTGGTGCACCACGTGAGACGGTATGAGGCCTTCTTACTCTGATCACTTCCATTCATATGCGTAACGGTGCTTTACACGTTGGAGCGAGAGAGGCTTATTTCAACAACATTCATGGGCCAAGTAGTGACCCATCTCTTCTACTGGCACTCTTTGGTGCACCATGTGAGATTGCTCTGCCCTACGAGTGGATAATGGAAAACCATGTGATGGTGAACCAATTCCTGATTGGACACTCACATTGCGCACGTCATCACACAGCTTCTCTGAGGACTATAAGCATGGTGGAGGGCTGCTTCGAAAGTCTGCGGAGTGTACTTTTCTGCAAAAAAGTATGTTTCTATCTAATATCATTAAAAAGTTGTGTATCATTAAATAAAACTTGTATTCTGCCATCATATACAATGGGGTCGACCCCAGAGGGTTTTACAGCTAGCAAGAGATAAGAATAAGTGATCTTCTACAAAATGTACCATGCTTCAACATTTTAACACTTTATTCTAGATGTTTATTATCCCCCTCAGAGATAGAGGGGATACAGAAATGTACTTTGTGTGCCAGTCATACTTTCTTGTGACAGAATAACAAACAAAATTGACCTGATTTTCACCAAATTTCAAGTGGGCAGCTTAAATTAGAATATCTTGGATGATATCAAATCTGAGCATGATTGAGGTTTAGAAAAGACCCTTTTAGAAGCACCTGCTTTAATGACGTACTGATTCTAGTGCACATGATAACTTCAGATCTATCCGGTTTTCATCAAATTCATGGGCACCCTAAATGAATGCGTTTCAGTGTGAATTCAATATGATTTTTTTTCCACTTCTTGACGTATTGTTCGACAGATGCGAATAATACTCTGATGTGACATACAGTAGGGTTCAGAATAATAGTAGTGCTACGAGACTAAAAAGATTAATCCAGGTTTTGAGTATATTTGTTATTGTTACATTGGAAACAAGGTACCAGTAGATTCAGTAGATTCTCACAAATCCAACAAGACCAAGCATTCATGATATGCACACTCTTAAGGCTGTGAAATTGGGCTATTATTAAAAAAAAAAAGTAGAAAAGGGGGTGTTCACAATAATAGTAGTGTGGCATTCAGTCAGTGAGTTCGTCAATTTGTGGAAAAAAACAGGTGTGAATCAGGTGTCCCCTATTAAGGATGAAGCCGCACCTGTTGAACATGCTTTTCTCTTTGAAAGCTGAGGAAAATGGGACGTTCAAGACACTGTTCAGTAGAACAGTGTAGTTTTGATTAAAAAGTTGATTGGAGAGGGGGAGAACTTATACAGCAGGTGCCAAAAATTATGGCTGTTCATCTACAATGATCTCCAATGCTTTAAAATGGACAAAAAAAAAACAGCGATGCGTGGAGAAAAACGGAAACAACCATCAAATGGACAGAAGAATAACCAGAATGGCAAAGGCTCACCCATTGATCGCTCCAGGATGATCAAAGACAGTCTGGAGTTACCTGTAAGTGCTGTTGACAGTTAGAAGATGCCTGTGTGAAGCTAACGTATTTGCAAGCAATCCCCCGCAAAGTCCCTTGTTAAATAAAAGACGTGCAGAAGAGGTTACAATTTGCCAAACAACACATCATCATCTAAAGAAAAATGGAGGAATATTTTGTGGACTGATGAGAGTAAAATTGTTCTTTTTGGGTCCAAGGGCCGCAGACAGTTTGTGAGACGACCCCCAAACTCTGAATTCAAGCCACAGTTCACAGTGAAGACAGTGAAGCATGGTGGTGCAAGTATCATGATATGGGCATGTTTCTCCTACTATGGTTTTGGGTCTATATATCGCATACCAGGTATCATGGATCAGTTTGGATATGTCAGAATACTTGAAGAGGTCATGTTACCTTATGCTGAAGAGGACATGCCCTTGAAATGGGTGTTTCAACAAGACAATGACCCCAAGCACACTAGTAAATGAGCAAAATCTTGGTTCCAAACCAACAAAATTAATGCCTCGCAGATGTGAAGAAATCATGAAAAACTGTGGTTATACAACTAAATACTAGTTTAGTAATTCACAGGATTGCTAAAAAGCAGTTTGAACATAATAGTTTGGGTTTGTAGCCTCAACAACAGATGCTACTATTATTGTGAACACCCACTTTTCTACTTTTTTTTTTACTAATAGCCCAGTTTCATAGCCTTAAGAGTGTGAATATCATGAATGCTTGGTCTTGTTGGATTTGTGAGAATCTACTGAATCTACTGGTACCTTGTTTCCCATGTAACAATAACAAATATACTCAAAACCTGGATTAATCTTTTTAGTCACATAGCACTACTATTATTCTGAACACTACTGTAAGCCTTGGGTTAAGGAAGAAACTACTTATTTTGGTGGTGTGCAGATCAAGGAGCAGCACCAACATTTGAGAAATGCGCTTGATCTAGATTCATTTGATGTTGACCTGTCTTTGATCTCTCAGTAATTTGATCCTGATTAAGTTCCGCGAACTGGATCTACCGAATCTACTGGTACCTTGTTTCCCATGTAACAATAAGAAATATACTCAAAACCTGGATTAATCTTTTAGTCACATAGCACTACTATTATTTCTGAACACTACTGTATAGTCCAGAAAACACAGTACTGATTACTGTGCACGTGATCAAATTAATGTACATGATTTTCATTAAATTTGAACTGGACATCCAGGCAAGTGTACATGTACATCTGTTCCCCTACCTGTGGGGTTGGTGCAGTGGGGACATTGTGCATTTGAACTTGCTACAATAAAATGCTTTAATTACAGGAAGTCAAAATCTACCCATAATTACTCAGAGAAGAAGCTGAAACCATAGAGAAGAGGGATTTAGAAAGGAAGGAAGAAGAGAACAAATGAAAGATAGCAGATTGAGAAAGAAGGAATGGTTTGGATAAAACGATGAAAGATTTTTGGAAAAACTGGTTTTGCTCTTGTGGCACTGAAGAGGACAGAATGCAGCAAACGATGCTGGGGAAGAAAAAGTGCATAATCAAATAAGAAAGGAAAGTAAAATGGAGCAAATGGGAGGGAGAGAGAGAGAGAGAGAGAGAGAGAGAGAGAGAAGAGGAGAGAGAGAGAAGAGAGAGCGCAAGGGTGAATGATAATCCCCTGTGAATTTCACAAGGAGCTGTTTCACCAAAGAGCCAAGATTGAGGCCCACCTCTTGAGCACTGCCCAACACCTTTAACTGGCTTACAAACTCTCTGTTCTGTGCACCCACGTGATATACAAAAGTCAATAGCAGTGGCAAAGTCAAAAGGGGAAAAAAAAGAAGAAAAACTGTCAAATAAATGAAAGGATTGCATGGTGTCACTGGATTTGTGCATCACCAGAAGAGGAGCCAACAGATAGAAAAGGCAAATAAAAGAAAATTGAATTTAATTTGTTTTCCACAACTGTTTGGTCCCTCATCATTATTGACAAACAACATCCATCACCGTGTCTGCAGATGACATCACTGCCGTGCACTGTGGAGCATTTCTGGAGAAATTCAGCAATGATTACGAAGTGCAAAAAACACTCATACTGAGCTTCAGTGTCGAAAAGACAAACGTGATGTGAAAGAAAACTCATTCTTAACATTAATGGTGCGTAACTGAGGTCCTCTATTGCTGGGCAGGTGTTTAAGAAGTTGTAAAACACAGTATGACAAATACTACACTGCAAATCTATTACCGTACCAATGCTTCGACAACACTTGCAAACAAAACCTACTGTTTATACTTACAGTGGCGTGGAAAGAAAAAAAGCATGAAATATAGGAGCTTTGTGTTACTAATCAGTCTCAGCTGATGTCACAAAGATGTGCCACCCATAGCAACCATCAGGCAGCCATCTTTGAATGGAACAGCTGTATGCTTTTCTGTGATCAGTGACTGAAAACAAAATTGTCTAGATTCATATTCATATTCACATTCATTATCGTATCAGGAAATCCTTCCTGATTATAGTCAGTCCAGATATGTTGGAAAACTTATTGCAATTGGGCCTAATTTCCAAAACAGGCAAAGTATAAGCAAAACAATCATATAAAATAACCAGATCTTCAGCCGCTGGAAGCCTGCTAGTACCTTATCAACACAGTGATTGCCTGTATTTGTACTTATTACTACCTTACTATATGTTTCTACCATGTTACAAGGCAAACAGAGAAAACTACAGCACATTAATCAGCTATAATGTGTGCTCCAGTCATCTATTCATCACTGTCATTCATGTCATCACTGTCATCTATTCATTGTATTGTTTTGGTTCTTTGCCTTATCCAGACATATGCTGTAGCTCACAGATAAGCCTGGTATCATGTTGTGGTTTGTACCTCTGTAGGCAGAACAAGACTTCTACAATTTTTTGTTGTTGTTGTCAGATTGATGTGCGCTAGCTAAAGACTGGTATAAATGACATCACTTTTGTGATTTCGTTTATCCTTTTGGCGATTCAACTTTTAAATGCTCCTTAGGTCTGCCATGTTTTATTTATTTATTCTTGCTATTCATTTTAACTCCTTAAGTCTGTTTTTATTTATTTTATTAGTTTTATTGTTGTTATATGTTGTTATGCTATTGTGTGTGTGTGTTTTTTTTAACGGACTACTCAAATGAAATTGCCCCTTGTGGGATTAATAAAGTTTTGATTGATTGAATGATTGATTGATTGATTGATTGATTGATTGATTTCAACCAGTTGTGGCTGCTTTCCCGTGTGCATGTGCAGTCAGTACGGTTATTTTAGAAAACGGATGGTAATCCTGCCCCATTTACATACAAACAGGTTTTTTTATGGATCAGGTCAAGTCTAGGAGTATGCACCGGTGTAGCACATCGCTGCATCCACAACACTATCAAAATACCCTGGGTCTTGGATGTCAACCGCCCAGGCAGACAACCAATCCATCCCAACATCTTAAAGTATCATCTGTCTGCTGCAGAAAGGTGAAACACGGCCGTCCCCTTGATCTTCTCCATCTGCTGAGGTCTTCTGCACTGAGACACCGCATGCTGGATCACACCTAGAGAAATGTACCATGTGTCCAAAGTTGTAGCTGACACAACAGACCACGCAAGTGATACTCCTTATTTGAGTCTACCTAAATAACACTCATTTGAGAGTAAGACATCCACTTTTCACTTTAGGTCACTGGTTTTGCATCCAAGTCTCACAGTAAGACAAACAACATCTGCATTACCAAACACCTCTGTCAAGCAACCTCATGACTCCTTCAGCTCTTTCCAGGCACCCCCTGATCCCAAAGGCCAAGAACATTACCCCGAATGGGTTAAAAAGGCAGAATCAAGTTTGATATTTCTTCTCATGAACTGTTCTGCAGTGGAGTCCCTGTCTCCAAAAAGTGAGAATGCAGCTGGTGAGTAATATGTTAACATAATCAACACAAAGAGAGATCTCAGTTCACACAAAAATCTGATTTACACAAGAAAAAGGAGACACAAAAAAAAGAAGACATAAAAGAAGAGAAACGTATGAGCAAGAGACCAGACACGTGTCGGCTCGACAGTCGACATTCAATAAAACAGAAATCTGACAGGAGTCGAGGGGAAGTCCAAGAGAGGAGAGAGTGGGGTCAGTGTGAGGGCTTAAAAAACCTGGAACCAATTACTCACAGCACCCAGCGGGACCCGTTCTCGCTACCACGCTCCCCCCGCTTACAGTTCTCATGATGTCATACTACGGAAAGCCGCTAAAGTCGTCAACACAACAGCACGAGCGCAGTCTGATGGAGCTTGTAGGCACACTAGTGTATTGGTTCTTCACTCAAAAACAGTTTAAAACAAGTTTGAGAACTAGTTTAAGCAACCTCCTATTTGTGTGGGTCCTCTAGAGACTCACAATAAAGAGGTTTAACACCTGCGGCCCAGAATCAGGAATAACTCACGTCTGGATATCAGAATGGAAAAAAGTTCTGCTTTCAAAACAAGCCGTGTACAGTTTTGGGTAAGTGGGCAACAATGTGGTGCAACAACGATACAAAAACATAACAAAAAGCATCCTCCTGCGAAGAACCGTAATTAAATTCAACTAGACAATGCAATATACAGCTCTCGCCAACAATATGCATGACAACAAGGGGGCGCTACATCACTACATCAACAACAGCAGGCTTACTTTTGTGGAGTACACATCAAAATCAAAAATATCTAAGGAAGAGTCTTACATGACTAAATCATAATGTGACCTAAATGAAACCACAGTCATGATGCAATTTTTGCACTTTTTGCAAAGTAATTATTTGCAGTACCAAATCTGAAATTAAGTATTTTTATACAGCTTTACGCATTTATTATTATTTAATTCAGGCTAATTAGTTCAAAAGTATTTTCACATATTCAGTTTTTCACATTACAAACACATCTTAATGAACTATGCCAAATCTGTTGGTCATCAAGGTGATCGGACTCAACAACCAAAAAAAAAAAAAAAACCACACACAAACACAATAAGGCAAAGGATGCATCCCTCGAGAATTTTTTCCTCGAAGAATAAGTCAGAATAAACACGTTACTTACTGCAGTACAGAAAGAGATGATGCACTGAAGAGAAATGCAGAAAAACTGTCAAGCTCCAAACCTTCTGAGTCAGTGCACACTTACAAAAGTGAGTGAGAGAGAGAGAGAGTGAAAGGAAGGAGTGAGAAGGAGATATGCATCAGCAGAGCAAACACTAGGAGAGAGACAGAGAAGGAACACGATGAAGGGAGAGTGATCTCCGGATAACGCCAAGGGGACCCCCATATTAGGTTAGGAGGCAACTACTTCACAATCCAGCAACAAGAACAGAAACTTAATCAGAACAACCATCTAAACAAGACATATTAGCCTACATGGTTTCAGTGTTTCACAAAATTCAACTATCGGCTCTGTATTTTGATAAGTAGCCCTGACACGGAATCTGCAGTGAAGCCTCCTTTGGCCTCCACCACAGGCAATCAATTCTAAAAGTGTTAAAGCAATCACGGCCAAGAACGGCAAATCCTGCAGAATGTATTAAGAGACACTTTTCTCTCTAGTGGCCTGATTCAAATGGTTTAGTAACTGCTGGAAAGTAAGAGGAGACGTCTAATGCAAATAATCTATTAGACCAAATCTAAGCAGAATAGTGAAATTTGTCCAATATTAAAACAAAACACACTTTTTTTAAGACTATGCTGCTACATGTAACTGAGTAGGATGGAAAAGAACCAGTTTTTTACAGTTATTCTGAAAAAAGTCTCTTTTTTTCAAGTTATAATAAATTTTAAAGGACCAAAATTATTCTTAAACTGTAATCACAAGTAATAAAATAAAGCCATGGGATTTCATTTATTTAATACAGCAAGTTATGTTCATAACGCTGTGTTATTTATGTCTCTAAGTGTAATTTACAGCTGTTTAAAATCAATTTTAAAATTTTTTGATTCACTGTGCCCCGGACACTAATCACAGGGCACGTGAATAGTGTCCGGGGCACAGTGAATCAGCATGGAATATAATGAAAAAACACTGATTATAAAGATTTTCTTCAAAATTATTAAATATATGCTGATGCATATACCAACCTATAATCCAGCAAACCAGCTATGTAATGTGTGAGGTCTTATATAGTGATATAAGTCCTTTAGAAACTAATTATACATACAACTGTCATAATTTTTATTCAAATGTGGAAAACATTTGTTTATATACACAAATTATAGAAAAATAAATGTATAGACTTCAACAAGTAATATTTGTCATCCACCTTGATATGGGGCTTAGTCAATCACTTTCTAGAGTGATTCACTGTGCCCCCGGTGTATGTGACACACATGAGTATGTTATCCAAATAGCTGATAGTCTGGAGAAGACATAACACATGCTCATCAGTTGGACGGGGTCATCTTCTAACTAATACTTTTTGGGCCACCTTTCCTCTGTTGTGAGAAATAAATACAAAGATACTGACATCCACAAAATTTACTTTTGATAGGAAAAACTGACTTCACTTGCCACTTAGTTTTACCCTTAATGTATCCAAAAACAAAACACTAATTTATAAGGGGGATGTCTTATGCATAAAAATATGGCATGCTGCAAATATATATAGTTTTACAGATTTAGCCACTGATTCACTGTGCCCCGTGATTCACCGTGCCACAGTTCCCCCTACATATATAGACAGGCATTGACATTCTTTAATTTTAAAGCCCCCCTACCCCCACCCCCAATTGCTTTGCTAAGAATTAAAAGGATCATATTATTCACTGTTTCACGGTTCTGAATCTCGTGCTGTCTCGCGGTCCGTTACTCATGCGAGAGGTCAGTTTCAGCCGAGTTCTAGTTCGGGGTACAATGTAAACAAACCTCATGAAGTACGGACAACAAGACAACATCGGGGTACAGCAGAAGTTCATAACAGGTGCTACACCTCCTCTAGATAACCCTCTCAACTTGGGAGAAAGTGCCATCATCATAATCGCTCGTGAACTTGCTCAATCAACGGCATCCACATCCTCACTAGCCATTGTTTACATGTACTGTGAGATGCCAGAACTTGGCTGGCGCCACAGTGCATTCTGGGAAGCACAAGAGGCCACCGGGGGGTTATGGGAAATGTTAAAGTACCGAATACACTTTTCAACAAGTGAATATATAGGTCAAAAGGTGTGTGAAAAATGTACACTAACTTATGTCACCAAAATATTTTAGATGCAGGTGTTGCATGCTAAAAAAAATGAATTAATAATAAATATTTTCAACATTATCATCACTGCCGCATGACATGATTATGGCGGCCCATGTGATTTCTGCATGATCTACCCATGAGGCTGTCCTAGTTTTATTGCCTCAGCAGCATTTCACCTGGCATATCTCAGCAGGTATTCTCTGGGTTTTGCAGATTTAACACTGCTGCCAAAGGAGGAGGCACGTCTTTCCTCATCTTTGCTTATTTTTTCACCCTTGCCAAGGTGGGGAGCAGCACATTGGCTACTCCGAATACGGTGGCATCAGCCAAGGACAAATGTCTGAACATCATTCACCGTACAGTGTGTGTGAAGGTGTTGTGGACTCGGGTGCACATGTAATGGAGGCCAGCAGGTGTCGCTGTGCAGATGTAGTTAGTAAACCTCACTCCCAACAGCTCAAAAGGATTCTCAGGTCACAAGGCCAGAGCCCTGGGTTTTAGCCTTCTGGTTAGAGAGTCCGACTCCCATGCCGGAGCTCGTGAGTTCGCGTCCCGGGGGGAGCGAATGGGCGGAGTCATAACAACACAACGCAGAGTGCAGCCGCTACACACAGTCTGAGACCACTTGGCTACACTAGGACTTTGATTCCCAGGCAAGACAGTTTGGGGATTTTATTAGAGCGTGTAATATGATGTGTCAGAGTTTACCAAATTTTAAAAAAAAAGGGAGGTTTTTCTCATTATATTCCCTTTCATTCTGCTGAGCAAAAGATGATATAATTCAATAATTCCCGTTAACAGTTTGGAGGTGATGGACCCGTCTCTTTTACGAAACACAGGCCTCGGCCTAGCTGAAGCCTATGACTATGTAGTTGTCATAGCTTTTCTGCAGGGAAAAATAATATATTATATTATTACACATTAAGGTTTTCTTAACTCAGCCACATGGGGTTGTGCAGCCAGTACATTCTGAGTGCCGGTCCCAAGCCCGGATAAATGAGGAGGGTTGCGTCAGGAAGGGCATCCGGCGTAAAACAAGCCAACCCAACTATGCAGACTCAGAATCGAATTCCCATACCGGATCGGTCACGGCCCGGGTTAACAACGTCCGCCACTGGTGTTATTGCCCAACAGGGTGCCGGTGGAAATTGGGCTACTGCTGGGCGAAAACGACGACGAAGAAGAGGAGGAAAACGTTGCCACGAACAGCGGGAGAAGAAGAAAACTAGAAGGGTGGAAATGAGAGTGGGGACTTTGAATGTTGGTAGTATGACTGGTAAAGGGAGAGAGCTGGCTGATATGATGGAGAGGAGAAAGGTAGACATATTGTGTGTGCAAGAGACCAAGTGGAAGGGAAGTAAGAGCAGGAGCATCGGCGGTGGGTACAAGTTGTTGTACCATGGTGAGGACAGAAAGAGAAATGGTGTTGGGGTCATTTAAAGGAAGAGTATGTTAAAAGTGTGCTGGAGGTTTAAGCGAGTGTCTGACAGGGTGATGAGTGTGAAGTTGGAAATTGAAGGGGTGATGATGAATATCATCAGTGCATATGCCCCACAGGTAGGTTGTGAGATGAAGGAGAAAGAAGATTTCTGGAGTGTGTTAGATGAGGTGGTGGAGAGTGTGCCCAAGCATGAAAGAGTGGTGATAGGAGCAGACTTCAATGGGCATGTTGGTGAAGGGAACAGAGGTGATGAGGAAGTAATGGGTAGATATGGTATCAAGGATAGGAATGGTGAAGGACAGATGGTAGTTGATTTTGCAAAAAGGATGGAAATGGCTGTGGTGAATAACTACTTTAAGAAAAGGGAGGAGCACAGGGTAACATATAAAAGTGGAGGAAGGTGCACACAGGTGGACTACATTCTTTATAGGAGATGCAAGCTAAAAGAAATCACAGACTGTAAGGTGGTAGCAGGAGAGAGTGTCACTAGACAGCATAGGATGGTTGTTTGTAGGATGACTTTAGAGGTAAAGAAGAAGAAGAGAGAGTGAGAGCTCAACAAAGGATCAGATGGTGGAAGCTGAAGGAGGAAGACTGTTGTGTGAAATTTAGCGAGCAGGTGAGAGAAGCACTAGTTGGAGGGGAAGCAATTTTGGACAATTGGAAGAGTACTGCAGATGTTGTGAGGGAGACAGCTAGGGCAAGTACTGGGTATGACATCTGGACAGTGGAAGGAAGACAAGGAGACTTGGTGGTGGAATGAAGAGGTCCAGGAAAGCATAAGGAGAAAGAGGTTGGCGAAAAAGTTTTGGGATAGTCGGAGAGATGAAGAAAGTAGACAGGAGTACAAGGAGATGCGGCGTAAAGTGAGAAGAGAAGTGGCAAAAGCAAAGGAAAAGGCATATTGCGAGCTGTACAAGAAGTTGAATAGTAAGGAAGGAGAAAAGGACTTGTACCGATTGGCCAGACAAAGGGACAGAGCTGGAAAGGATGTGCAGCAGGTTAGGGTGGTAAAAGATGCACATGGTAATGTGCTGACAAGTGAGGAGTGTGTGCTGAGAAGGTGGAGGGAATATTTCGAAGAGTTGATGAATAAAGAAAATGAGCGAGAGATGATGTGGTGAGAGTAAATCAGGAAGTAAAAGAGATTAGCAAGGAAGAAGTGAGGGCTGCTATGAAGAGGATGAAGAGTGGAAAGGCAGTTGGTCCAGATGACATTCCAATGGAGGCATGGAAATGTCTAGGAGAGATGGCAGTAGAGTTTCTAACCAAATTGTTTAATAAAATCTTGGAAAGTGAGAGGATGCCTGAGGAGTGGAGATGAAGTGTGCTGGTTCCTATTTTCAAGAACAAGGGTGATATGCAGAGCTGCAGTAACTACAGAGGCATAAAGCTGATCAGCCACAGCATGAAGTTATGGGAAAGAGTAGTAGAAGCTAGGCTTAGAAAACAGGTGAAGATCTGTGAGCAGCAATATGGTTTCATGCCGAGAAAGAGCACTACAGATGCAATGTTTGCTCTGAGAATACTGTTGGAAAAGTACAGAGAAGGACAGAAAGAGTTACATTGTGTGTTTGTGGACTTAGGAAAAAGCTTATGATAGGGTGCCAAGAGAAGAGTTGTGGCATTGTATGAGGAAGTCTGGAGTGGCAGAGAAGTATGTTAGGGTAGTACAGGACATGTACAAGAATAGTGTGACAGCGGTGAGATGCGCAGTCGGAATGACAGACTCATTCAAGGTGGAGGTGGGATTACACCAAAGATCAGCTCTGAGTCCTTTCTTGTTTGCAGTGGTGATGGACAGGTTGACAGATGAGATCAGACAGGAGTCCCCATGGACTATGATGTTTGCAGATGACATTGTGATCTGTAGTGAGAGTAGAGAGCAAGTTGAGTCTAGTCTGGAGAAGTGGAGATATGCTTTGGAGAGAAGGGGAATGAAAGTCAGTAGAAGCAAGACTGAGTACATGTGTGTGAATGAGAGGGAGCCCAGTGGAATAGTGCAGTTACAAGGAGTAGAAGTGGTGAAAGTAGATGAGTTTAAATATTTGGGGTCAACTGTTCAAAGTAATGGAGAGTGTGGTAGAGAGGTGAAGAAGAGAGTGCAGCAGGGTGGAGTGGGTGGAGAAAGGTGGCAGGAGTCATTTGTGACCGAAGAATATCAGCAAGAGTGAAGGGAAAGTTTACAAAACAGTAATGAGACCAGCTATGTTGTATGGTTTAGAGACAGTGGCACTAACAAAAAGACAGGAGGCAGAGCTGGAGGTGGCAGAGCTGAAGATATTGAGATTCTCTTTGGGAGTGACAAGAATGGACAAGATTAGGAATGAACATATCAGAGGGACAGCTCAGGTGGGACGGTTTGGAGACAAAGTCAGAGAGGCAAGATTGAGATGGTTTGTACATGTGCAGAGGAGGGACCCAGGGTATATAGGGAGAAGGATGCTGAGGATGGAGCCACCAGGCAGGAGGAGAAGAGGGAGACCAAAGAGGAGGTTCATGGATGTGCTGAGAGAGGACATGCAGGTGGTTGGTGTGACAGAGGAAGATACAGAGGACAGGGTGAGATGGAAACGATTGATCTGCTGTGGCGACCCCTAACGGGAACAGCCGAAAGACAAAGAAGAAGAAGACACATTAAGGTTTTCTTCAAATCAAAGTCCTAATTATGTATTTTCGGAATATAGAGACATGCACAAATCATAGACACGGCTCTGAATGAAAATAGTGTGTCCTTTTGGATCCATCTATTCAAGTGTAAAACAAAAAAAAAGAAAAGAAAAGAAATTAATCTGTTTCATTCCTATTTTGTAAAACATCAAAGCAGCCCTCAGCTCATCTGTCCTCAGCCTTTGTTTTGCATTTCTTTGATCAATAAGCAGTAATAATGAGCTTGGCTTCCTGAGACAATAACGATGGATCAGATTCATGCATTATAATTCACGGCATTAATTGCCTTCCGAAGGCATTAAGTGCCCACATCAATAACAGTTAAAATACGGACATGATGGGAAGGTTGCTTGTAGTACCTCGTATAAGTTTTACAGTCCAATAGCAAAGACCACATAAAAGCCATTATTTGGACATAAATAACATTTACAATACATTTTAACTTATTTGACTCTTTAATGGTATTATCAGAAGTAAGCTGATATAGAAAATGAATGAATGAATGAAGGATTTTATCACTGAAAAGGGCACTCTGCATCATTTGCAGAAGAAAGAGTCATCTAATGATTTTAAACAAATATATATTTAACATTATAAGGTAGCAGAGCATTTAGCCAAGCAGCAGCAGTTTATTTCAATAAGTGCACTGCCATCTATTGGACAAGAACGGAATCACAAAAAATATTTTTAAAAAACAGTCTAAAAAGAAGAGTATCTATGCAAGATCATTCATGTATTTACATAATATGCTGCTTAGTGTATTTTTTATTTAATTATGCTATTCAAACACATGGCCATGATTGTAAAAATCCTCAACAAATAATTTTAATTTCAATTTATTTCATTTATATAGCACCAATCACAAAGAGTTGCCTCAAGGGGCTTCACGCAAGTAAGGTCTAACCTTACTAACCCCAGAGCAACAGTGGTAAGAAAAAACGTCCTCTGAGGAAGAAACGTCAAGCAGACCAGACTCAAAGGGGTGACCCTCTGCTTGGGCCATGCTACAGACGTAAATACAAAACAATTCACCAAACGAATATACAGGAAAAGTGTTGGTGCACAGGACAGAATAATAAATAACAAATAATAAAAATGAAATATTAGCACGCCTGCTATGCAAAGTGAAAATCTGCATATTTCACACATTTCTGTGACGTAGGCAGAAGGAAGACATAAGACGACATCAAACTTTGCATGACTACTGTGTCTACAACATGGGTATTCTATGCACTGCTTCTTCATTGAATAAATGCTTATAACAGCAAACACCGGAAATCTATTCAGTTTACAGCTACATAAATACAGCAAAAACATAAAGAGCTACAGCAAATTAAAGGTACAATCTTGAAGCAAGGAGTCACTTAAATTATTAAAGTGATCCCATTATATGCCTCACCGGGTGTCTTAAAAGCATATACTGAAGCAGGGATCTCTTGAGCCCTCTCCATGTCACATACAGTGAATGAATGCACAATGTGGCTAGCCGAGTCTGCTCACAAATTTCCACAGTGGTAAATAAAAAAAAAAAACTTTAAAATTCTAGCAGGGCTACTGGCAAAAACGAGTATTTCTGTTCTTTTTTGATGAGTGCCAAAAGCCCATTTGTGGTTTGTTGTACTGCACTCTGAAGCATTATTTGTCACCACTGTGCATGCAGTAGCCTTCTCGGCCAATAACTAAATAAATAATTTACTGTAAATGTTGGGCATGTAACGAGTAGTGGTTTATATTGTGCTCGTTTCAAAGAATAAATGCCTCCATGTGTACCAGATGGACCACAGTTCTGTGCTTTTTGAGCTGAGCACAAGTACCATAACATTATAGCCTGTCTTTTGATTATTACTGTCACTGATGTACTTTAAAGTCATTTTCACATGAATGTTGCAATAAATGTGATTGAAATATGCTATAAAACCTGTTTCCTAAATGTGAACCGTGCATGAATGTTAAACAATACACACACACACACCTTGTCATGTGTGATGATCATGGCTGATAAGAGCCAGTCTGTTTGTGCAGGAAGCAGCATAATTATTCACCAATTCGCTAAATACTGTCAATGGAGCAATAATTAAATGTCTGAAACTGCATTTCCATTCCATTTCAAAATGAGCAAATATTTGCACAAAAACAAATAAGTTTATCAGTTTGAACATTACATATCTTTCTTTGTGGTGTATTCAACTGAATATAGGTTTGAAGAGGATTTGCAATCATTGGATTTTTCAAGCTCTTTCAACAGTTTTTTCAAGCTCTCAGTTATGTGGGCAACATTGCAAGGAAACACATGACGTATGCAGACAGTGAGCACTTTAGCTGCTGTGCAGTGTGTGAAACTGCACAAAATAAATATTCTGATTAATTCTTCACAAATATGACAGAGTTTACTTAAAATATAAAGTAAAAAGCTGCATCACAGCAATGAATAAAGAGTAGAACGATCAGATCCAATCAGTGACCGCAACCAGGCAACAGATTAAAGCACAGGCTTGCCTGGGCTGAAGACCAGTGGCTCAAAGTCACATGGAACCCCCACTTTAACATCCACCAAGATAGTTTGACAGCACACATTATAACATGAACACAAATATAAGCCGGGATAATAAATACTATCACTACCAACAACTAACACACATGCAATTGCAATTGCAAACAGAATACCAACCCCATTGCATGGTGGGAACTGATGCACCACAGGATGTGACAGCATTTTTAAGTTTAGCGAAGTGAAAATTAAAAGTCATGGACAATATTGTGGGATTCTGCTTAAAATAGTGTAGAAAATTTAAATTTTCACATAAATGGGAAAAAGCACACTAAGTTCTCATTTGCAATAATTTAATCAAGTAGTAATTACCTATAATCTGTGTGTTTTATGAGCGCACACAGAAATGGAGCCCAGGGGCCCGTGGGCCACTTTAATCTGCCCCGACCATAACTCAACATGAACCAATATGAATGTCCACTTGTCACCCAGATTGTATTTAGGAATAGCAGAGTTTAGTCACCTACAGACTACTGAGGAGTATCACGAACTTGAATCAGAATAGACCAAGTGTTGTTCACATTTTTCTTTTCATAGCAGTTTATATTAAAGTTTACAAGTTGTCTTGAATGTTGTTGTGCATTTATTTGCATATATTTGCATTTGTTCTTTTGAATCCACACCTGGCTAATCAACTTTCCATGTGGCCAGTTGAAACTGCCCCCAGCTAGTCACAGTGGCTAACAGTTTTTGCAACCCAGAAAGAATCCAGCCAAAAATACCACAGACGCTGAGGTGATGCATCCTCAACATCTTCAACTTTAAAATGGAAAGGAGCCTCACAGAGCAAACAGGAATTCAGGCTTTAATTGTACATGTCATTTTGTTGGACCATCAGTCCTTTAAATCCCTAATGAAGGTGTCAACACTTAAGTAACTGATTCATCACATATTTATTTAGACACCAACTATCAAACACAAAACAGACACCATGACATGAAGCTCAAAAATTTTCAAATAACAAGATTATGCATGCAGAAAATTAATTATTGCGCATTATTTCACAAGCATCCATATGCATTAAACAGTCAAATCTACATCCACAATGTTGACTAACCCACTTTCATCTGAGCAAAATTTATTGAGTTCCACTAGATGGCGACACAGTCTGGCTTTTTTATGACATGAACAATCTACAGTGTCCTCAGTGTATCATAATCAGAGCCGGCTTCAGGCATTTTGGTGCCCTAGGCAAGATTATGGTTTGGCACCCCCCACCCTTCTGTGCACAGACGCCACCCAAAACATTAATGTACAACAGTTGTATGACTAATCTTAAAGGTTTAATTGTTGACCAAACACACCAACACACAAACAAACACACACTGAAATAACATAAATAATAATAAAAATAATTAAATTAATTAACACAGATAAAAGCATCCTGTACAGGTTTTGTGCAAATATTTAGAAAATCCTGACAGCTCCCACAAAAAGTGCTATGTTCAAACAATACAAAACAAAGCAATATAATAATAATAATAATAATAATAATAATAATAAAACAGAACACAAAAATTGAAGTGCTGGTTTAACTCAAAGCCAGTCCCAGTGACAGCAAATATTTTTTCTTTTTTTCCAACAACAAAAATGGAAATGGTGCTCTGGTCAGTGAATACATTGTATTTATATTTGGTAACAATGGGCTTTAAGGAAACAGAACGTGCAAGCAAGACAACATAAAACTATAATGTAGCACGAAAATCACATCCAAATCCAGTGTCGCAGACCGAATGGTCCGCCCCTAAAAATTGGTCTGCCTTGCTTCAACCACGCATGTGTCATTTCAGACCTCAGCAGCTCGTCTGAGACAGAGTCTCTTCAGCCAAAGCGATCAAATGGATTAATGGGATTATTAACCATCATATGACAAGGTAAAACCTCTTAAATCATTCTAAAGTAAATTTTAAGCAGAAACTATGGCGTTTTACGCAGAAATGAGGTGATACTCTGTGACGTTTTGAAATGACCGATGTGCAGTGAACGCATCAGCTAGCAGCTCATGTAGTTGAAGCGCTCTGATCGCTTCCTCCATCTTTTATGATGAAATAATGCTGAATTTATGTGGAAATGACTGTTGTACAAAAGCTTCAGATATCTGTCGCTGAGATAGATGATGACTGGAGTGCAGTTTGAAGCAGAAACGACGTGATAAGCCGTGAACCGCGGCTAATGACGCATATGCAGTGAAGGCAGGGCGGACCGATTTTTAGGGCCGGACCGTTCAGTCAGCAACACCGGTCTACCTTAACCGTCTACCTGTCTGCCTTATAACAACAGTGCAGGTCATCATGGCGCCATGCAGCTCTGCTATGAATAATGACGTCACATGAAATCTCTCTATTTGAGTAGGATTTCCCAACTATATGTGTCGTTTTAAAAATAATACACTACATATTTACGGGATGTAGTGTATGAAGCTCCTGGGTTTTAGGCAAAATTACTTTAATCTTAAACATTACAAATAGTAAGTCAATAATAATAATAATAATAACAACAAGGTTATTAAATATCTTTTCTTTTTCAAAGCATTAGAATCTGATTATTATTATTGCTTTTGTTGTTAAAAATGTCTTTAAAATGGCTACAAAAGTGGACCTTTAAGGGGTTTTGGCGGGGGGCTTTCCTACCCCTCACCCCTGTGGTTCCGCCCCTGCACCAGAGGCCTGCTGAGTGTGTGTGCAGCTGCAGAGAGTTCACTGTCTGTTCTTACTGTGTGTCAACCCCCTGGACAGGAAGGACGTGAACCTTTTTTTTTATTCGTGAATCAACTGACTAAGCAAAAAACACATTTACTGGATGGATTGTTATCGGGTTTGATCAGCACTTTCATCTATTCATCCAAAGGGTGAACAGTGGATTTATTAAGGAGGTGGGGGCGTAATGGTTTACACGTTGGACTGAGAGTCTGGCAATCTGGGTTCGCATCCCAATCGCAGCCAAGCTCCCAACTGGCATTTTGAACAGGTATGCTGGGGAAGAGGAGAGGCACGTGTCATGGGGCCTTCTGGAAATAAGAGCTTTCCTACCCACGTTAAATAAGAACCTCTTCTTCCTCAATGTTGGTTTTGTGGAAAAGCCTCACACACACAAGGGTGTTTTTCACAGGCTGTGGTCACAACGTGCTCGCAGTGTTGGGAAAGCTCCAAAACTCGCAACTACACACACACACACACACACACACACAAAGATTTGACCACATTAGAAAGAAAAATTGGACTTGTCCAATTCGGGCAACATTATAAAGGATCTGTGCAGTCCAATCACATTTTTACATGTCTTGGATAAGCGTTAATGTCGAGGGCTGTATTATTTAATTTTTTTAGGGCTTACAGCAGCCCTAACATGTCTGTCGGAGGGGCGCTGGCTCCTTCAACAGTAGGCACTCTAGATGACTGCCTGTGTGGCTCTGATCATAATCACAGCTGCAAATGATTAACATTAAATCAAAATGGAATGCAAAAGCTTACATGGAAAATTTATCCAATAGAATTACACTTGTATTTTGCTCAAGAACTCCTCAGTAGGGCAAATGCAGCTTGTAAGTGTTATTTGCACTTGAGATTCAATTTAAATTGTTCTTATGGGTGTGAAAATTTTATTTTAGCGTTGTGTCTTGATGTTTTGTTTGGTTTTTTACGTGGAGCACATTGTAAATTTTTCTTTATCAAATGCTAGAGAAATAAATTATTATTAACAGAGGTCAAGAGTCATAATAGTCCTATTTAATGTTTGTGTATAATTTTAAGCCAATTTATACCTCAAATTATGTGTCTCATAGGGCCATTTTAAATACACTATATTTATTAGCATTAGACAGAATTGTGACTGCACACTCTTGGGAATAACATTATTTTACTGCACACAGAGGTAGAAAACAGCAAACTCCTCTTACTCCTCCTGCAATACCGTGCACGTCATGAGAAATGGGAGGCAAAATTTGTGTGTTGGTGTGTGATTTTGAGTTTCATGGTCAAAGTCACTGTATTAAGAAGGCAGTGTAGTTTCATAGTCACAACCCACTCAGTCACATCCTGCAGTATGAGATTAATTAACATAAATAGCAACTTCACCTTATATTTTTGAACAAAGATTGGGAATCCAATCTGCTGCCTGCTAAACTACCTCATAGCAGTGGGATGGAAGCTCATCAGACTCGTTCAGGGCTTCACACACACTTTACATATTGAAAATAAGTAAAATTTTTGCACTGAGTGAGAAAAAAGGATGCCGTGTGGTCACAGTCAGTGGCTATAATAGTTGTGTTATTACACCGCAATGACTGCACCCACTGGCTCCGATCCTGGGTGTGGCTGCTGCTGCCAGAGTTCAGCTTTTCCTCCAGAGGTTGCAGAATTCTAAACTACTTCTGAACCTGAGTGTTTGGTTCACTGTGGAGTTGAGGAGTGTAGATGGTGCAGATTAATAAACTCTTTGCAGTGACTCTGAGAAAGGTGGGTACAGTGAAAGATCCATTTAGTGTTCAGTTTATCTCGAAACATAAAGCTGCAGCTCTCTGTGATGATGAAGAAACTGGTAGTTTTCTGTTAGCTGCTACTGACTGAGCCAACCTGGTTACTGCTGCAACTAAGTCCTATATAGAACCTGAGGCCCACTGGTGCTGGAACATACAGTTGTATGCAAAAGTTTGGGTACCCCTGATAATTTTCATGATTTTCCTTTAGAGTCTCTTGAGGTATGTTAAACCACATTTGGCCAAGTCAGCTTCATTTTGGAATAAGGTGCTGTGGACTGATGAAACTAAAATTGAGTTATTCGGACATAAGGGGCGGTATGTATGGCTGAAAAAGAATCCAGCATTCCAAGAAAAACACTTGCTACCTACAGTAAAATTTGGAGGTGGTTCCATCATGCTGTGTGGCTGTGTGGCCAGTGCAGGTCCTGGGAATCTTGTTAAAGTTGAGGGTTACATAGATTCCAGTCAATATCAGCAGATTTTTGAGAACAATGTTCATGAATCAGTGACAAAGTTGAAGTTGCACCGGGGCTGGATCTTTCAACAAGACAACGACCCTAAACACTGCTAAGGCATTCATGCAGAGGAACAAGTACAACATTCTGGAATGGCCATCTCAGTCCCCAGACCTGAATATTATTGAAAATCTGTGGTGTGATTTTAAGCGGGCTGTCCATGCAAGGAAACCATCAAACCTAACTGAAGTGGAGATGTTTGGTAAACAAGAATAGTCCAAAATACCTTCAACCAGAATCCAGACTCTCACTGGAAGCTATAGGACGTGTTTAGAGGCTGTTATTTCTGCAAAAGGAGGATCTACTAAATATTGATGTATTTTTTTCTGTTGGGGTGCCCAAATTTATGCACCTGCCTAATTTTATTTAAAGAATTACTGCACACTTTCTGTAAATCCTATAAACTTAATTTCACTTCTCAGATATCACTGTGTTTGTTTGCTATATGATATATTTAACTCAAATTGCTGATCCAAACAACTAATGATTTATAAAGGAAAATCATGGAAATCATCAGGGGTGCCCAAACATTTACAACATATCCCTGAATTCCACAGCATGAAGCGGGTTACTTCTCCAGTGAAGGCTGATTTCCATTTTCAGTGACAATGCAGCTGAGTGTCTTACCTAGGTCTATAAATTTGTAGCCCCAACTCCTTATTCCACTGAGCTACCTGCTCCACTGCTGTCAAATGTAACTTTACTATTGCAACTAATCCAAGATATTGAAATAGTTGCAGTGTGATTGCAAGAAATGTTTAAGTAACAGCTTCAAAAAATTTATAAAAGCCCAGTATTGAACGCAGTATTAGCCAATACGTGGCGCTAAGGGTATTTTTGCCATACGCTCACTGGCTTTGCCTTTGTTAAATATTAAATAACAAAAAGCTTTTTGTTCCCCAGTACTTCTTGACAATCAGTTTCTCATAATGTGATAAATCAGTAATGAAAAACCTCTGGTATTTGTAGTCATAGTTGGAATGTACAAGAACAACAGCATGAGAGATTCATTTTACAATAATTCAATGAAGCCATTGTTGGTAAATTTCCATCTGTTGCTCTCTTTCAAATCAGACCAGCTATCAGTTCAAAAATGTGGTCATGTCATCGGGGTGTTAGACAGGCGCCAAGTATGCAAGTGTCACGAAGACAGTTTCTGTGTCACATGCGACTGACGAAACTGGGAGAGGTCAAAAGAAACAAAGTTTGCCACAATGACAGGTAAAGTGTGGGAATACAAGTACATACCCAGGGGGCGGGAGTTGACATTCTGATGTATTCTTCTCTTGCACAGAACGACACATATTAATGTCTGTTACCTGCACAGTGACACATAATAATGGTGGGGAACAAACCTCAACACTCCGAGTGTTTCCAACGTTGACACCTCTCTGCCACCTTATTAAAACAAACCCATGGATTCTGCAGCCACACAGACTTTCCCTAACATTTGGCACGCCTTTGATTGGCGCGGCCAGCGCTCACTCAGGCCGACGCAGCCTCTTTCAGCTAAAGATGAGATTTGAAGATACGCTCATTGAGAAAAAGAGTCCTTACACTGGTATGCAAAATATGTGCTCCCCTACCTGTTTGGGAGGAGGCAGGCATCTCACCACACATGCGCATGTCTCAGCATGCGCACGCACACACACACACTAAACACTGGCTAAGCTGCAACACCCAGCTGGGTGAGAAATTGGCCTACATGGCGCATTCCTTTGTAGTGGCGCACACACACAACGAAAATGTAAGCGATACACACAGAAAGGTTAAACGGTTGTAACACATGGACCCTGGCTGTTTGCATGTGTGTGTTTTTCCAAACCAGGATTGAGTTAATCTGATGAGTTTATGTGAAGCCTTTATATCCCTTACTGAGAACTTTGTGAAAGACTCAACAAGTAAACACAAACTTTTATATTCATTTCATAAAGTTACAATCTGGCTATCTCGATGATCTGTAGTATGTAGCTTACGGTGCATGTTGCAAGGTCATTTGGCCCCCACACATTTATAGTTACGCAGTGCTAACTCACACTGTAAACCAGGGCGCTAGGCGTAAAGTTGTTGGCAAAAGCGACCTCATTATTTACTGTACACATTACAGTCACACACAAGTGCACCAACTGATTTGCGCACTACTATTAAGACAACACATTCATAAGGGAGAGGCTTTCTGGTGAGGACACAAATTTTTGTACGTGTGGACATGTTGGATCAACACCAGCTGCATCCACTGCTATAGGTGAAGATTTTTCACTCATCACTAAGCACATTCCAAGCAGGCAAAACTGAAACTCACGTATTTATATAGTGTAAAAGCACAATCTCAGTTACCACAAAGGAGCTACACACAAGACAAATGAGTAAGGTCGAACCTTACCCACGGCTTGAGCAAGCACGCTGGCAACAGCGGAGAAGAAAAACTCCCTCTGGTGTTTTATTATTATTATTATTATTATTATAGAGAGAAATAAAGCTGACTAGACTCAGTGGGATGACCATTAGCTTTGGTCTTGCTATTATCCGTTTCAGTGATACTTTGAGAATGAGCTCCAATGAAAATCCCGAGATAAATGTAAAGACCCACTGTGTGCGTCATCTTTTAAGGTAAGTTAAAAACTGTTCACTTGGACTGGAAATGTGCTGTTGTACACATGGTCATGCATTCTAGTTGTGTGCTGTGATGTGAATGGGCTGAATAAGCTTTCTTTTTCTGTTATAGTTACCTCCGCCAACAAAATTAAAGGAGTTTATGTTTTTGTCCATATGTTTGTTTGTTTGTGAACAGTCTGGAGCCCGCAATTTTTTATATGGGTGATTCTTTAACTACGGGCACTATTGGCCTTGTAAATGTAATTTCCACCACACCACTGCCTTACAATAAAAAGCGCCTTGGGGCAACTGTTTGTTGTGATTTGGCGCTATATACATGTGCTCTGATGTCACTGTTTATCTCCATAGAAACTACCCACACAATCTTTCATACAAACTTTTTAAAGGGACATTATTGTTGTGGTGGAAATTACGGCAATAGTGTGGGACAACTACATTTCGTTTAAAAAACCACAACAGTTGTATGACATTGAATACCCCATGTTTTGATTATTTTACTGATATTTTATACATTAGAAAAAACGTTTCTTTACTATTCATTTTCATCATTGAAGATCATAAGTCTGGGTGTGGGACAAGCACAAAACGGCAATATTTGCATATAATGATGCTGAAAAAAGGTGAAAAAGTCTTCATAGACTACTAGGACAAATTTCTTAAAACACTTTCATTGTAAAGATAACTCTAAAAGTGTGAAATTTCCCCTTTTTCTTTTTTTCATAAAATATGATCAAGGGACATAAAAGTGCCCGTAGTCTAAGAATCACCCATATATCATGAGATTTTTACTGAAGATTCATATCCTGAAAGGCAAGAAATTATTCAGTTTTCAAGGTAATAGGTCAAAGGGCAAAGGTAGGAAAAATCTTGGAATACTGAAAAAATTCCCTATCTTTAACATTGAATGAATTTTCAAAAATTCATAACTTTGTCAAAAAAGATTAAATTTCTTTCATATTTGACAGTTTGATCCAGATCTGATCCAGATTACAGATTTTCTGGCCATTTAAATTTAACATTGAAATTATTACACATTACATCTTAATTAAACAAGCCCCAATTACTCTCATATTTGAAGGTGTGGTGCAGACTGGCACTCACTATCACCTGACAAAGTTTGATCTGGATCTGATCCAGATTGTGGATTTTGTTGACATTTGAATTTAATATTGAAAAGCCCATCTGGTGTACATTTTGCATTATATCACAATCAAAATTTCCTCAATCACTCATTTGTGAGAATGAAGTGCAAACTGGCACTCTCAATGAACAGACTAAGTTTGAGCTCCATGTGATCTGTATTGCAGATATAGCAGATATGTGATTCTTTTTGACATTGAAAAGCCCTTTTGATCTATATTTTGTATTATATTTTAGCTTATGAAAAGCCACTTCTAACAGGACTTTGACCTTAAAAAATTTTTCCAAGGTAAAAAAAATTGTGGAATTGGAAACTACCGTTGGTGGAGGTTTGCGCTCTATGATGCCTGTGTTCTAGTTGTAGTGTGTGATTTATGTTTGCAACATCTTATTGCATTAAAGTATAGGTTGATACACATCTTACTGTATTATCACCAGTCCACAGATTCATTTCAAGCCATGTTTGGAGTCCGGCCTCCTTGTAAAAACTGAGGTCCTACCTTTTGTGCACCTGATTTTCAGACAGCTCCAGCTGTTGCTATTCCCAGTGAAGAAGAAAAGTGGTCTAAAAATGATACAAACCAATTTGTAACAAGTGTATCATACCAGATATTCAAAATGATTACGTGGGCTTCAACAAATTAAAGAGACAAAGAATGTGGTGATTTGCAATAGCAGAGAGCACCACCTAATGTATGTAGAAAGCTTTTTGCAAATTTCTAATACACGTTAGCGCTAATCGAGGACGCTCACACTACACCTGAAGGTAAGGCGATGGAACCCAAGCAGACTGTCATAGTGATAATTACTGTGTGAAAAAGAACCAGCCACTCATGGCAGCACTGAGCAGGCATTTTTCAGGTCAAGGGTCGACGCAGTAATCCTGTACAATATTTGCTTTTACTTTAAAGGAAGTCTTCACACTGCTAACAGAGTAAGTCTTGTTTATCTTTGTGGGGGAGGATCCTATTAAAACTGCAGGAAATTCGTGCTGTCACTTAAAGATCTAAAAGAGTCCCTACCCTTGAGCTACAGAGTTTTCTTCTGAATGAAGAACTGGACTCAAAATTAATTTCCTTGAGTTAACACACACATATCACACACATATGTATGTGTGTATATACACACACACATATATATATATATATATGTGTGTGTGTGTGTGTGTGTGTGTGTGTGTGTGTGTGTGTGTGTGTGTGTGTGTGTTTTAGCATGCACACATTATGTGTTTCATATTTCTTAATGTACAAGACATTGTTAAAAACAAGGAATAATATAAAATGATTATAGGATAACCTGACTAGAAAAAACAAGCTAATCTATATTACAAGCAGTTATGTGGAAATCTACTTTAAAACTAGAGTTCCAAGGGCCCTGTGGGTTACTGGCTAAATTAAAGCCCAAGGCAAAATGGTCATTTCCAGCATAAAAAAATGACCGCCATTTCCAAATGAATGAATCTACACAAATGATTTGGGGAGAGGAACAATGTCAATGACCAATATTGTGCAGTTGTTAAATTAAAAGAAAAGTTATCGGACAGTTTTTGAGAAAATTGGGTCCAAATACCCCAGTTGGCTGTTTTTGCCATAAAAATGGCTGCCATTTCCAAACAAACAAATCTATGACTATAATTTTTTTTGATGTGAAATATGTCAATGACATATACTAAAAATTAGGAAAAAAGTTATCATGTAGTTTTTGAGATAGCACAATATCAACAGATGCTGCGCCACAACTAGGGTTAGCGGCCTATTGGCTAGTAACCCCCCCACCCCACCCCCACCCCCAAAAGGCAAATTTACAATCAAGACTGTTATATGTGTGCAAGAGCTATAACCTGACTTCTTAAACGCTCATCACTAATCTTCAACCACTTACTCCAGTTAAGTCACGGGGGGGGGTGGAGTCTATCCCAGCAGTCACAGGGCGTGAGATGGGGTGCATCCTGGATAGGACTCCAGTCTGTCGCAGGGCCACATATAGACAAACAAACATATTAACACCCGCGCGCACACCTACGGACAATTTAAAGATTCAAATCCACCTACCCTGCATGTCTTTGGATGTGGGAGGAAACTGGAGCACCTGGACGGACCCACGCAAACACGATGAGAACATGCAAACTCCACACAGAAAGGCCACATGTGGGAATCAATCCCATTACCTTCTTGCTGTGAGGCAACAGTGCTAACCACTAAGCCACTGTGCTGCTTCTTCAACAATTACCCTGAATATAAACCCATATTACAACCCCTGTTATTTAAAGCTGTGCGACCTTTCAAATTTCACAAAACTGACAAATTTACTTTCTTTCAAAATCCAAGCATTGCTGCCAAATTACAGCTTACTTCAGTGAAGACATAGTTACCTAGGGTAATTCCATAGTGAATATTTTATTTTACAACTTATGACATTGTGCAAAAGAGGTACAGGAGGAAGCACGTTTGCACGTGTGAGGTTTTGTGTGACCTGGCCCACTTTCTTGAGGCACATTCCTGGGACGTGCACACAGACATCCATAAGATCTCTCGTAAATCACTTCAGAGGTGTTACGTATATGGTTTCAAAACAGCATTTTTAGATTTAGAAGTGTTTATTTCTCGCTAACTTTTACAAAATATTATGAGAAACATATTAGATTTATACAGAAATCAGCTGTTTCAGCATGTTTTCTGTCTTTTGGGGGGGTTTTTTTCCAGTCGAGCAACCAGCTAATGTCACGCTGCCTTTCTTTACTCTGTTTGGCAGTCGCCGTGTCCTCATCGGGGGAAGCCCGCCACATGATCCGAAGTAGCTACCAAATGTAGGTCATGGCACCTGTTTGCTTGAAGTTCTCCACTTCGAGGGAGAATTGCTAAATTGTTTCCACTCAGTGTGAATTTTGATCATATTGAAAATATATTATGAATCCCTTATTTAAATGCTATGGAATAAAATTACAGCAGTGCCACTGAAAATTATTTTTATTACTTAGATCTTAGAAAACCCAGAGGCCGTACAGCTTTAATGAGGAAGAGGGTGGAAGGAAGCTAGAACAAAATTAAGAATTTCCACAGGACACAGTTTTAATATATTTTTATGGTTTAGCCTAGTCAATATTTGCTATCTAAAAATAACCCTGTCCTACTGTAAATCTGGAAATCATTGCTCAGCACTGACATCTGTAAACTCAAACAAACAAAGACCACATGAGTACAGATTGTTACCAAATGGTTGATGGAAAAGAAATTATACATATTCAGCTGTATTATTGTAAGTTTGACAATGTTAATGAAGAAAAACATCAGAAAATTGTAGTTTATTAAGTGAATATTTGTGCATAAACAGCTGAAACCATGTGTCGCTACTAGTTGACACCTGACACATTTGTTAATGCAAAAACGTAAATAAACTATATTAAAATACCAATTACAATGTCAGCCGCTTACCTTAGCCTCTGAACAATCAGCTGGCGCTGTGATCAAGTGAGGCATTATAAGTCGATTACTGATGAGGGGCTCATGCATGGTACTAGAGAGCTATCAGTTCTAGACATGTGGCAGTTCTGGTTTTAAACATCTATGTCATGCTCCTGCCCATGATGGGTTCATGTCTTAAGTTGTGGGTTCTCATTGGCCTCCAGGTTCGGAGCCTCCTATGTTTTTATTCATGTTGTTATGTCATGCTTCGGTTATGTTTGGTATTGTTTAATTTTCATGTCAGGTTACCATGCTCAATTTGTAATTGATTTTGTTTCATTTATTTTCTGTGTATCATTTGCTGGCCACATATTTAGTTTTCTGTATTATTTATTGTCTGCTTTCACTCTTGGTCCCTTATGTTGCTTTAGTATTAGTTTATCACCTCTATCGGATTATACATTAGTTACTGGTTTTGGTTATCATTTATCTTCAAGTGTTTCTTATCTGATTGTGTTTGTTTGTCATTTATTGCTTATCAGTTAGCTCCTTTTATTTTTTGCACTGTTTTGTAGTCTGGTTTTGTCGTTCTGTTCATTTGTGTCATCTTAGTTTATGTTATCACCTCACTATTGGTTACTGCATTTCCTTTTAAATGTTAATCAGTCTCACTCCGGTTCTAGTTTTGAATACAATCATTGATCTTATCGTTTCCCGCCATTTACTTTAGTCACGTCATTTCCTAGTCTTTTCCCCTTTTGTTCTGTTCACGGTAATTGTTGTTTGGTGAGCACCACACATTTTGCACCGTAGGTTTTCAGTCACTTAGCTATCTTGCCCCAGTTCGGTTTGCTTTTGTCTCACTGCACGCTCTTGCACATACTTTTGTCTTCCCAGGTCACGCCCCCTTCCAGAGACTTCCACACACCTGCTTCACATCACCTAGATTAGTTTGCTCCTTATTTAATCCCTCACAGTCTCACAGCTCAATGCCAGATTGTTGATTTCATGTCACTTTCCAGCCTCCGTCCTGTGCTTAGTTTTGTCCTGTTTTGCTTGTCAGTATTTTGACTTTGCCTGTTTTTGACCTTTAGTTTGTCTTGCCTCTGATAGCCCAAACACTGTGTACTTTGACCTGTGCCTGTTTATTGACTACGCCTCAGCCTCTCGTCTGTCTGCTACCTCTGCCGCGCTGCTGGACCACAACTGTATCGACCACCTGCCTGTTATACTCATTAAACCTTTTTTTAACTCTATGGCCAAGTGGTTAATGCACTTGGTTTCAGTTCAGAAGGTTCCGGGTTCAAATCCCACCCCTACCACATTTCTCCATGTAATGTGGAGTTGCTTCAGGAAGGGCATCCGGCGTAAAACCTGTGCCAGTTCAACATGCAGATCCACCTTGGATTTGCTGTGGCGACCCCGAGTGCAAACAAGGGAGCAGCCGAAGGGACTTACTTTACTATCAGTCGTGTGACTTTGCAGTTGTGTCCATACAGTTTGTGTCATGCCTGATAATCTATAGCTGGCTGAGTATGCGATAATATTCCCCTAAAACATAAAGTTACTGCTTTGTTTTTCCTGGCCTGCATTTTCTTAAAGCATCTAAAACAACATACATCCTGTAGGCTTTAAGTCAAAAGAACCACTGTCAAAACAATCTCTCTGGACGATTCCAGCCTCCATCTTTCATCATCTTTCTCCACGATAGACCTCCGTCTCTCATTCCACTGCTGTTACCCTCCTCCTTATAATCCTGTGTTCTTTGGCTCATTTTATTAGTTGTAGTAATAAACACACAGGGCATACTTTAGTTTAACTTATAATGCATGGCATACCCCCAGAAACTCCACAGCATCATGGCTGCAGTCAGGCACGTGTGTGCAACACAGTGTGTGCATGATTCACATCAAGACATTCGTGTGCACAATGTGAACCACTATTTGATTAAGTATGCATCCATCCACATTATTCTAACAACCTGCACATATCGCCCTGAACAAACAGCTCCAAAGAGTAAAGTTGAAGGGGCTAATTAATGGTTTGCCTTACAGGGTGTATTGTTTTTCCTCATCAGTGACTGCCATCTGTTTCTGTGTCTTGCACTAAAGCACAAACAACATACTCAGGGCTGCACCTTCTTAAATGTTTGTCACCATTTAAACTATAAATTGATAATGTCAATGTCAATTTTATTTATATAGCACATTTTCAACAACACCAACTGCCCAAAGTGCTTCACATGTTAAAAACAATATCAAAATCATTACAAAAACAGATGCCCCCTGGATGCCTCGCTGGAGAGGTGTTCCGGGCATGTCCCATCGGGAGGAGGCCCCGGGGAAGACCCAGGACACGCTGGAGGGACTACGTCTCTCGGCTGGCTTGGAAAAGCCTTGGGGTTCCCCCGGAGGAGCTGGGGGAGGTGTGTGTGGATCGGGAGGTCTGGGCGGCTTTGCTTGAGCTGCTGCCCCCGCGACCCGACTCCGGATGAAGCGGAAGAAAATGGATGGATGGATGGATGGATGGATGGATTACAAAAACAGGGCAATTAAAATCCAAATAAACAAAAGACAAGTAAAAAAAAAACCAGACATATACAGCTTAAACTGTATTAAAAGCCAAAGCAAAAAGGTAGGTCTTAAGAGCAAATTTAAAAGACTCGAGTTGGAGCAGCTCGGATGTTTAAAGGCAAACAGTTCCAATGTTTGGGCGCAGCCAAGGAAAAGGCCCAATCACCTTGAGTCTTTAATCGAGATCTGGGCACATTTAATAAAAGCTGGTTTTCAGAACTCACTGATCTGACTGGTACATACGGATTCAAAAGCTCAGAGAGGTATTGAGGAACCAACCCATTTAAACACTTAAGCGCCGGTCACAACCCACTGTGGGGGTTTTTTCGCCGTACGTTTTCTGCGGATGCCACGGCCACTACGTTTTTGTGAAAACGTACGGCGGCAGTAGCAAGAGGAGGGAGGGAGTACGTTCAACGCACGTCTCTAGGAGTGTAACGATAAAGAGAGCTGACAATAAAGCAGTGTGTGTGTGTGTGTGTGTGTGTGTGTGTGTGTGTGTGTGTGTGTGTGTGTGTGTGTGTGTGTGTGTGTGTGTGGTCGGTTTTTCTTTAGATGTGTGTGTTATGAGCGGGACCGGAGCGGCAGGTGTTTTTCGGCGTCGGCGATGCATGAGCATGTCCAGCCTGCAGCGGTCAGTTGTACGAGTGTTTACTTGCCTCGAAAAGTTACAGCTAGTTATCAGACTGAAGCTGTGGAGTGTCTGTGTTGCTGAAGTTTGGAAATAAAGTCCAAGTGAGAAGCTGCGTCGTGCATGCAAGTCTGTCGGCCTCCCCACATCAGAGTTAGTGAAAAGTCACACAAGGTGTGAAACACTGATAGAGGAATATATTCACAACACACTTGATTACCAGCTTTTTAAATTTCAACTTAATTCTAATTTATATATGTGTATCACAATCTTCAAGATCTGATACCTACAATTTAATTCCATAGTATGTGGTGAGTAGCCTACTGCCTCCGTACAGATTTGGTTAATTCAATAGTAATTGAATGAAAATGTGCTGCTTTGAATCCGTACTGAGGCAGTACTCACAACATGCATCATCTGTACTGCTGATGAATCTGCAGCCTGACCACAGCAAAAGTTCTGCATGCACTAAAACCTCTACGGTGTGTCTGCGTGCTCCTAAATTAGTACTGAGGCAGTACTTATGACGTACGGATCTCCAAATTTAGCCCACGTTTTTGCAAGTAGACTGCACGCACGTGCAAGTACAGCGGGTTGTGACCACGGCTTAAAACACAAACAGAATCTTAAATGCGACCGGGAGCCAATGGAGCGAGGCAAGCACAGGTGTAATATGCTCCCGCTTCCTCGTCCCTGTGAGCAGTCGTGCAGCAGCATTCTGGACTTTCTGCAGACACTTTAGAGAGGACTGCTCCAGCCCACAGTAGAGCGAGTTACAGTAATCTAAACGAGATGTTACGAACAAATGAATAACTCGCTCAAAAACACAAGCTGGAAGGTAGGACTTTACGTTACTTAAGATTCTGAGTTGGTAAAAACTGGCCTTAGCCACAGAATTAATTTGCTTGTCCATTTTAAAGGACCTGTCAAAAATTACCTCCAAGTTTCTAACAGAGTCATGTACGTAGGGAGACAAAGGACCAAGCACATCAGTCGAGCCAGCAGACAATATAGGACCAAAAACAACAATTTAAATTTTTTTCTCATTGAGAATTAAAATGTTTTGGGCCAACCACGTTTTTACTCCCTGCAGACAGTTTACCAAAATAGCAACAGAATTCAATTTAAGTGGCAAATAAATCTGCAGGTCATCCGCATAAAAATGAAAGGCCATGTTGTACTTTGAGAATATGGTGCCAAGTGGCAACATATAAAGTGAAAAAAGTGCGAGGCCTAAAACAGAGCCCTGCGGAATACCATAATTTAAGGCTGCTGAACTGGACGGGTGAGGCCCAAGGTATACAGAGAAACTTCGGTCTCTAAGATAAGATTTGAATCAGTCCAGTGCTGTGCTTTTAAAACCAGCTACGATACAGTGATCAACCGTATCAAAGACTGCTGTCAGATCTAACAAAACTAAAATCCCAGAGCAACCAGAGTCAACAATTAAAAGGAGATCATTTAAAACTTTTAGAAGTGCTGTTTCAGTACTACGAAGAGATCTGAAGCCAGACTGAAATTTTTCAAAAATGTCAGAGTCCAAATGAGACTGCAATTGATCATAAACAATTTTCTCAAGGATTTTAGCCAAAAATGGCAACTTTGAAATGGGGCGATACTTGGCAAGAATATGGGGATCCAAGGTTGGCTTTTTAAGGAGTGGCTAAACCACAGCATGCTTTAAAATTCCTGGAACACAGTCAGATAAAAGGAAAACATTAAAAATATTTAGAATGTACGGCCCAATTGTGCAGGAATAACACCCAAAGGACAATTATAAGGTCTTAATTGCTGAACAACTTTATGCAATTCAGTTAAGGCCAGAGGATGAAACTCAGCAAAGGCCACAGTGCACTCAGGGTTTAAATTAGAATCAGTTAAGTGAGACACTGAAATTGAAGCCCTAATGTATGACACTTTTTCAACAAAAAAAAAACGACAAAAAATCATCACACAGTGATCGAGATAAGACCAGATGGAGACTCTGGGTTAACCAGTCAATGCAATACATTAAAAAGAACCTGTGGTCTGTGACAGTTATTTGATAACTGGTTGCATTTCTCCCTTTTGCCTGCTGCTCCTGTTATTCTGGGTTCTTTGCACTGAGGAGAGGCTCACTGAGTGTTTTGACAAGGAAAATGCTGCCAACTCCACCTTCTTCCCCCCAATATGCTCATTATTAAACCAGCACTGCCGGGACTTCACCCAGCATGCATTTCCACAACCACCAAGGACTCGTAAAAAAAAAAAAAGAGAAAAGAATTTGCACAAAAGAATCTGTGTAAATGTGTGAGTAGTACGAGTGTACAACCCTACCATCCGCTTCCATGAAAAACTCAGCTGTGTCAGGCAAATAATACAAGACACACACGCACAGATTTTCAAACATCGACATAAACAGATAATAAAAGAGCAGGGCACTCATGTCCCCACACAGAAAATCGAACTCAGTCCATACTTGCGGACACGTGATTTGAATTTGAAGCACTTTGGACAAGCAAAATAAAAGATTTATTTTAAATAGAAAAAAAATAAAACTGCCAGCTGCATGAAATCAAACAACAGCATGTGATATGAGCAATATTTGATCAGAGCTGTTAGCCTCTCATTATATATATATATTAAACATTACAATAAATCCTTAACCCGTTATAACCTTTGGGTGTTTTTGAACTACAGTGGTCCCTCGCTATATCGCGGTTCACTTTTCGCGGTCTCGCTGTTTCGCGGATTTTTTTTAGTGCAATTTTGCATGCTTCTTCTTTTTTTTTTAACTGTCTGCTGTGCTTAGTTGCAGCCAAAATCTGGCAACAGGTCCAGAGACTACACTCGCTGTTTTGATGCAGAGCGCTCCAGCAGCAAAGAAAAAGCACGCGCATTGTGTTCTGCGTGTGTCTGTTTATAAGAATCTTCTCGCTCAGAAGAAAAAAAGAGCGCCTATTTTAAGAGGTTAAAAAGTCACATTCTGTACCTAATTTTATGGAATAATCTCTTGGATGGTAGCGTGGTGACGTCACGTCCTTTTGTCGCTAGCTATTAACTTCACTTCCATTTTGGCTAGAAATAACACCTTCCTCATGTATTATGTAAAAGCTAGTTTGAAATAAACACTTCTAAAACTGAAAATGCTGTTTTTGTAACCTGATAACACCTCTGGAAGGATTTGCAAAACATTCAGCAGACGTTAGCATGGTGACATCACTTCCTGGTTTTGCTAGCTGCTAACTTTGCTTTGTTTTTGGCTAGAAATAACAACTTTCACATATATTATGTGAAAGCTAGCAAGAAATAACCACTTCTAAAACTGAAAACGCTGTTTTTAGAACTTAATAACGCCTCTGAACTGATTTATAAGACAATACATGGATGTCAGCGTGCATGCTAACGTCCTCTAACCCAAAGCTAACTTTTATGGAGTTAAATTTGTCTCATTAATACCTGCAAATGCACAGAGGGTGATTTACACAATTTCCGCTCTTTTCAACAGCTCATGTACACGCACACGCAAGGCATCCTACAGATGCCATTAAAACGTAAATATTGCTTTTGACTGACTGATTGACAGACAGGCTTTATTGAACATGTACAAATTGTACGTAAGACAAGAGGATCTTAAACATTAATTAAACAAATGCAAATTATAAAGAACACAATGCTCATACAGCCGAGGGTATTTTAGCATTGCGTTATATTTTATATTTTGATCTTCCAAAGGAAAAGAAGTGATAAAAGAAGCAAAACAACATTTGTGAAACTGGACCGGATCTCTTACTCTGACACCTGCATAATTTGAACATCTTCACTTGTGTGATTGAAAAGAACGTTATATTGTTCAAGCATGTAGAAGAAAAAATACTCCTCTCAGAAATAAGCTAGCATGAATAATCGCCACCTTGCTTGCTCTTGCTGAACAGTCCTAGAAACTGGTGCACAAAAGTCACACTTGCTTGGAAAGTGGACAATAACACGGCTGCGACCAGGGTCTGTCATTTTCTTCATCGACCTCTCATTTTGCTCATTCAGTCTCTCTACTATTTTCACGGCTGTAACCTCAACATGCCGCCAACTCTGCTGGGTCCACTTACCCACAGAGAAAAGGCTCAGTCACTCAGGCTGTCAGGAATACACTGAGCAGAGCTAACAGGGAATAAATCATTTTCCCGCAGCAGCGGCCTGTGCTGAACAAAGAGCCTCTGTGTGTGCTGGTCTATTAGTATAGTCTGGACACATATTATTCATCCTTCGAGCAGAACACGCAGTGTAGGTTAACCAGGAGGAACACAAACGCCAGTATCGTCTTTTTGCATTGAACTACAAATCAATCACATCACAAATAGTCTGCTGAAGTTAAGAAGTGTTACGCTGTTGCTTCGTGAAAGAAAACCCGTTGAAAACCAAGCCACATAAACGTTTTTTTAAGTTTTGGGAAATACAAGGATGAAACCTGGCAACACCACATAGATCCCACTGCGACACAAGATTTCCTGCACTCATAAAAAAGAAACCTTGATAAAGATTGGCATACATATGACATTCATGGATAACTTTCGATGCATCTTCTGTCCAAGTGCAGACTAATTAAATCTAGGTTTTCTTAAATCCCTGTTCAAATCATACAAATTCATGGGGCCTGCACTGAAGCATAAATAAGGCTGTAGGATTTTAAGGTACCACTCCGCAGTGGATTTGGAAAAAAGAGAGTGACTTAACCAAATGTAATTCTTTTTAATGCGCATAATGCCCGTGGCTGATTTAAGGCAGGCATTTAATTAAGGAAATATGGTATGTTCCCATAGCATGTACTGGATGTCTACAGAAGTGTGTTACCAGAAGAGCCAGACCTCCCAGTACAGTCGTTATGCAAGTTGCATAGGGTTCTGCAAATTAAGAAAGGCCCCGCCTCCCCTTGTGTCATAGTGAATGTCAGTAGCTTAATGGTGACAATTCTGAAGCCAAGATGAAGCAAAATTAACATTTGGGCATGAGAAAAGGAGAAAAAACTCCATGAAAGTGAGTTGCGAGAACAGTGATCAGGTAAATGTGTTCTCTCCTCTCCATGTTTGATGTCAGCAAATACAACAATATTGTTATGTTTCGGTCTGATGCTACTGAAAGCAAATTAAACAATATCAAAGACAACTCCTGCTGCTAAAAGTGTTTGGGCCAGCGTCACATCAAAGACTTTTACTGTGAAAGTCACAATGTCATTGTTCTGTGTCAGTTTTTAAAAGTATTAGTTCAAGCACAGTTTAAGCAGCAGCACCATTTTAAAAGTATTAGTTTAGCACCAGCATCACTAACACCAAAATGATACCCAATTATTTATACATAATTTTGTTCAGTGCAGGTCTAGTCATTCTTTACCCAACAGTTGAAGCAAGCTGTTGTAAAGGGTGGATTCTAGTGGGAGAACTTCGGCGCCTGTTGATTGCGTGTCAATCACAAATTGTTTACATGGCTCAAGAGCAGTGGTGGGCACAGCTAACCAAAAAGTTAGCTTCGATAACCATCAATCCGATAACTGAAAAATTATCTTTCATGACACTAAACCGATATCCAAAATTTATCTTTATTACAGATAACCGATAACTTTTAGTATTGATTCGGACACGACCACATCAGATTACACTGTCGGCTTCTGATAAACCAGTTTCACTTTCACTGTTCGCTGCAGGGTAAATTCAAGGATGACAAACACATAAGAACGCATGAAAAATGAATAAAAAAATAAAACCCCAAACACTGTCATCATCGTTCAAAAGCAGTAAAACACAGTATTAGAAGTACGAACTAAAAAGCTGCTGCTTTTTTCACACATTTTGAACCCTGCGGCTTAAACAACCAAAATATGTTCATTAATGCATTGATTGGCAGAGTAAAAGACACGTAGTAAATATAAATTCTTAAATGTTAGTTTCAGTGGGATTCATTTGAAGAAATAATCCATATAAAGTGTCCCTTTTTATCCAAAACAGTGTCTAAATGGTGAAGAAAAGTCCCTCTGTACACAGCTGCGCCATGAGACTCCTCTCCCCCACCAAGTCTTGGCAATTAAATTATACCGTCAGCCACAAAGAAACAAAATAAAATAATTAACCCCTTAACGCCTGAATTTATATAGCTGTATATAAAAAATGTTTTGTGTGTGTTTTTGCCTTTAAGTAGATGGTAAATAACGCTGAGATTATTAATTTCACTTTTGCACAAAAAAGAAATAGTAATTTTGGTATTGACTTTATGTTATAATGTTATAATAATAATAATGGTATGTTGCAAATTTGCGACAACAGGCATACTGGTCAATTTGGTATGTTGCATATTTGAGTCAAATACTGTAGCACAGTGATTCTCAACCGGGGTGCCGTGGGCAATTATCAAATATCACCATTATCGGGTGTATGTGCTGTAATAGTGTGGCAAATGATGTAATGCTCTTTTATTCCAGTAGATGGCAGTAAAGTGCACAGTAGCGCTGAGCCTTGTGCCGACAAGGAGGACTGATCGCCATTTTAATTCCGGGCAAGTTAGTGATTTGCGTGCATAGAAGTTCACTTAGTGTCGTCAAGAAACAGGTAGAATATGCTGGAAAGCTGCGCATGTTGGCAAAGTCACAAACGGAGGAACAAGGGAGACAATATTTCCTTCCATAAGTAAGTGGTTTTGGTTATTGTTGTCACTTTGTCTGTGATATTTGGATGATAAACAGCTGTATGTTTCCTGCCGTACCTGTGTCGCCCGATGACATGGATCATTAATTTCACTTATGTGTAGTTGATATTTTCCAACGCTAGACCAATGTCTAGTTAAAATTCTTGTCGTTAGTGACTAAAAATTGTTCGACAAGACTGGGGAGTTTTTTTAAATTTTTTTATTTGCACCTTAAAATAATGAGATTATAGTGACCCGCGCTGTGCTGCCACACACACACAGCAATGTGCACACACACACACACACCGCTGACTTCATGAATGAAACTCCGTCAATAAAGGATAAAGGATGTGTAAAAATCTAATATATATAAATGTATTGTAATGGTTTTAGGAGCCGCGCTGCGTTGAACACAGCAGCAGCTCAGCCGAGCAGCGTAGCTTATCAGCGCAGATCCGTGTTACTTTCAACACTAATATTTGTGAATGTGTGTGTCAGAGTAAGTTTAATACTTTCCTGACATAATTTAATGTAATTTAATTTTACTGGCTCGATATCCAGGACAAAATGGCATTTTAACACGTATTTTGCGAGCATTTTTCTGAGTGTGTTCAGTCGCGAATCTCCATTGAAAATGCATTAACATCCGGGTACTTCAGGCGTCATGTTGCTGTCCATGAAGGGACGTTTTCATTTAGTGTGCAGCAATGGGACTGCGCTCTCTAGTTCTTATATACAGCTCCACATGACTATAGTATACTATGTTACGTCATATCTGTACCGCATGTGTTGCTAACGTGCTAACGCACCGTGTAGAGACAGTCGAGTTAGTGGTGCGTGACACGTGACACATGACAGTGGTGTGCCGCAGGATTTTGTAAATATAAAAAGGGTGCCGCGGCTCAAAAAAGGTTGAAAATCACTGCTGTAGCATATATGCGACAATAGGCGTTAAGGGGTTAAAATTAGTCCGTTTTGTTTTTGTGTCGAGCAGACGATAACACTCACTGTAACGTCCAAAGTGAACCAGAACTACACGACCCACAATGCTCCCGGCATCGATCGGCCAATCATGTTTAGCGCTTAATGATGATGTCATCAGCAAGAGACAGGCAGCCAGTCTGCCACAAACACACAATAGATGGACTAAAATGTTTGATTTTAGGGTTTACAAATGTTTTTGACCGTTAAACTTTGCTCACTTTACCAGCAAAAAAAAAAAAAAAATGTTATCAGACTGAAAGTTATCGGAAATAAATTTATCAGAAGATAACTTGTCCAATGATGGTTTTAAAACTTATCTGAAAAGCTAATCCGCAAGCAAAAACATTAGCTTCAATAATTATCTGTAATCGTATTAGCGGAACTGTGCCCACCCCTGCTCAAGAGGGTGGTAGGCGGGCCCCCTAGCAGAATTTTGCTTAGGGACCCAGAGAGGTTAGGGTCCTATCTCACTGGGCGCGACTGTTGGAGAGCAGGTGGAGACACGAATTAGAGATAAAACACTTGAACGAGCAATAGTGTCGCAGTTGGCATCTCACTGAAGTGGCCACTCGTAGCTGAAGAGGAATGACACGTTTGCACAGTGTTCAGCTCTTATCCTGCTATCATACATGTGAACAGACTGCATAAATTCGAGTGCATTCAGAGTGTCGCCTGATGACAGCGATGGCTCTGGGAGCAAACTGGGAAGACCAACTTTGAAAAATTCAAAATCCTGGTGCAATGCTGGCAATACCCTGAAAGTGAAGCGAGGAAAAAGCACCACCCATCGAACATCGCACAGAATCAAGCGATTTCCCTCGCAATTGCCGTTCGGAGGCTGTCGCAGTCCAGTGAGATCGGACCCCAGAATAAAAGATAATATCAAAGTGTGCCTGAACTCTCTTACCCTCTGTAGTTTCACTCCAACAAAGCGCAGCAAATCTCTGCAGAGTCTGAAGTCTTCTCCTGCACCATGCATTAGGACTGGCCACAGGTCCTTCTGGCTGGGCTGACACGTCCTCTGGCAAACAACCTCCTCTGAGATGCGACCCGATGGCAGTGCCCTGACAATAGCTCTAGTCCCCGTACAAACTGACTTGGTCACCTTATCAGAAACAACATGGCAAAAGTTAGAAACATTTGGGTTGTCAGCAGCACCAATCAGTTTTTGCTCATATTGAAAACTTTAAAGAAAAAAGCATCAAATATTCAAAAGTATAATTACCTTCTGATTGTTCTTAAAGAACCGTCTCACAAGGACCGTGGAACGTTGTTTACGGTTCCTGTCAAACTCTGTTGTATCTAAGAAACCTTCTTCTTCTCCCTCATCACTGTTGCCGCTCGCACTGCAACTCCTGGTCACTCCCAAAGACAACCTCCCATCATGCCCCAGGGTTGTTATGGATTCCAGAGAAGCCTGTAGTGGGAAAAGTCTCTCCAACAAGCATTTGTTCACCCTAGACCTTCTGTTCAGCCTCTCTAAACTTGAGTAACCATCTTTGATGGTGTATTGGCTGAGGTGTCCATTTCGGGGATGCTGGCGGCGTTTTGGGTGAGGGGAGATAGAGGGAGAGGACACAAGAGAGCTGGGGTCATTGGAAGGACTGTCTTGAGAAGAGAAGTTTGGAGATGTCTGCAAGAAAGCACAGCAATAAACTAAAGTCAAAATGACACATTCATGCAGCTCACACTGCAGAGTTTAAAATATTTTTTGTAATAATGCATCACATCTTTGTGCACTGTAAAAAAATTTTCTTGCATATAATTTAGTTTAACTGTTAAACATCTGGAAAGGTCTTTTTCATAATATATTTCTATATCAATTAATTATAACTAATTTTATAACACTGCAGTGTTTTGAAATTGTCAGCCTGAAATCATGTCAGATAGATTTTTCCATGCCAAGACAAAGCAAACAAATGTAGAAACTTTCCAAACCTGCAGTATTATCCGTCTTCACATTTACCCCAACTAGTTTTTCTATTATTCCATCAAGGGAAGCTCAAAAATTACACTCATGCATTTCAATGAAATTTGGTGAAATGTAGGTGTTTGAGCAAGCAAGTGTAAATTAAATTTTGGAACAGAGAAACAAGATAATTTTTAATTAATATTTGTATGACACCTCCCAGTTTGCAGCCGCTCTGGTCTATGTAAGACTGATCCTGTCAGATCTCAGAAGCTAAGCAGTGTGGGGCCTGGTTATCACTCGGATGGGAGACCTCTTTTGGAACAGCAGGGGCTGTGTGTGTTTCTCCAGGTGAAACTGGAATTGAGTCAGGAAGGGCACCCGACATAATACTTGTGCCAAATACCGATGCTGATCTGACTGTATACCACTGTGGCGACCCCAAACAAATCAGAAGCACTTGAAAGGAAAACACCATGACGCCTCCCAGTTTCCATGTTATTTGGACTGCAAGAAAACACCCGCAGTTTAGCTGGGTTAAGATGGTCCTTGGAGGAGGAATGCACACTGAGTGCCCTCTAGTTATTAGATACAATAATTACTAGGGATGGGTATTGATAAGATTTTATCGATACCATTATCGATTCCGCTTATCTATCCGATTCCTTATCAATTCCCTTATCAATACCGCTTGTGAATTTTCTGTGTACTAAAAGTAGGCTTTATGGGTTTACTATGTCAATAACATTTTATTGAGTCTTAAAGTAAATAAATATTAAATTGGTCACTGGAACCTTAAACTCTGGACATAATAAACTCTACATGGTGGATCCTTGATCTCTGGACATAAATAGAAATAAACAAAATCTGTAGTTTTTGTCAAAAGCATTTCCTTTCAGAGATTATTGGCATGAATATCTTTCCATACCTCTGAGCTGAGCTCTTGCAGCTCGCTGTGCTGCACGTCAGGATGTAATTCATAAAGAATGCAAGACGTCTCATTTTGGGAGGAAAAAAAAAATGTTTTAGTTGATTGTAGTTTACTGTCTGTATTACAGCGTTTGGAAAGAGGTGCCATTTTATTTAAAGTGGCGATTCATTTTGAAGTTATTAATTCCGAGCAGACTCTGTCTCAGCAGAGAGCTGCGCATCATTTGGACCTGCCAATGGAACGAGGACGATTCTCATTTCTTGACTGCAAGAAGACAAGAGTCCCAGTTACTGACTTTAATCCACACAAAAGTGACTCACGATTAACATATTTTAATGGCTTTGAGAGAGGTTAAGAAGCGGACTTGCTGCTTCTGAAGAGCAGCGAATCAAAGAACCAACAAGCCAGTGGATCGAAGCATTGCTTCATTGGTTCACGCTTCAAACTGGAGTCACGCTGCAGAGCCGCTGCAGGGTCTGTAATCAACGTAGAGGAATGATCATTTTCACGACAAACACCCTCAAAAATAACGGCTGCTCTGAAGGACCGATAAGAGAAAGCAAAAAGACTATTGATATCGGTGGATCAAATCATTTCTTAACAGTACCTGAAAAGAACTGGTTGTCGATATCCAACCCCACTAATTACAGTAACTGAATGACTGCTTTTGTCCTCAAAAACGGTCTGCTACACTCAACCCTACACTTAACCCATATTACATTCATCTTCCAGCATTATTAAAAGCCAACACCTACCTCAGTACTTCATGAATACCATCCAGACACACACTGCACAGGTATACAATAGTACATGGATAAAATAATTGTTCAAGGTAAGATTTATGTCACTTGTATTTACACAAGGTAAAGATTTCTCTGGCCATAGAGCATGTCACCACACTGGAACAAACACGAGTAGCTTCATCGCTGATTACCTTGAGGGAGGAAGCCAGCACAGATGCGGGCAGACTACAGCGGCGCATGTGGCACCGGTTGAGCCGAGTGGGGCTGCGAACAAGGCTGCAGCTGGGGCTTGGACTGGATGCATGACTGTGGAAACAGTTGGAGGTTGGACTTGTGTAAAGGCTGGATGAACTGCGGGTGCTGCCTGTTGTGTCCCTGTTTGGTTCCACACTGCCACTCAGGGTGTCACGCTGGCATGAAAAGTCTTCCAAACCTTTCCCATGTATCGGAGACACTGAATTCTCTTTAGTTCTCTTGCCAATATAAGCCTTGTCTTCCTTACTCAAGAGTTTTATGTTGTAATCCAAACACTCGTATTCTACATCCAAAATTGTTCCATTCCCACTGTCACTTGACAACTTCCTATATAAGAGAAGTGAAGGGCTACTTTGGGATGATTCTGACTGCCAAAATTGGTCCGAGTATCGCAGGACGTCCTGGCTGTCAGTTGACTGTGGAGTTTCTCTGTTGGTTCTGCTCCCAGAGGGTGGAGGCGAAGCACACAGAGCCAGAACTGAAGCTTTGACCTGCAACTCATTTTCTTCTGTAGACATCGCAAATCCCTTGTCCATCTTGTTCTTGTTTTGTCCCTTGTTTTGCTCAAGTTTCAAGTCAAATAACATGTAGGACCTATAAAGTTAAATGAGACAAAAACAAGACATAACTAAATAATGGAGTGATGCAGTCACTCAGGTTGATACATGAAACTGACTGTTGCTCTCTGTAATGCACATAAACAATACATAAATATTTAACTGACAGCAACCCATTTGATACAAGCATAAAGTGCAATCCATGACACTGAACTCTGGAAAAAATTGTGAGATTTCCATTATTTTCCTTCATGCTCTACTATGACGGATTGCTTGAACTGTCAAAAAGAGCTGGAATCTCAAAGTTCAACAATGCCACAGCCACACGACTCTCCTGAACACATTGACCAATTGTACAGTGGCATCAATCTGCCGGCCAAAGTATTTATTTAGCTATGAACAGAACTGGTCCAGCAGAGGGGCTCCTTTATTGGTCAATAAGAACCACCCACGCACAGTTTGCAACATACCTACTGTTATACAGCAAAATGTTTTGCACTTGTGTGAAAAATGGAAGAGCATTTGAACTCTGTGCTGGTTTTCAGAAAAAGACCTGAAAATCTATTGTAATTTGACTGAGGAATCAAGAATTTCATGAATTTGACATATGAACGTTACATTTTTTTTAAAATAACATAATATCATTTCATCAGAAGAAGACATAAGTCCTATATAAGCCCCAAAACCTACTGGTGCCAGTGCTTATCCCCAGATTTGCGCAGAGTGACGTGAATGAGAGTCTGGGTGGAATGGGACAATGTCGATGCAGTATCTGAACTCCTCATCACAATGAGCTACCTGCTCATGAGTATTCATCCCATCTAAACTTAAGTTCAAAACACTTAATATAATATCAGTATTCTTTTCACATCATGTTACACAAAATTACAAAAATTCCTTGCCATCATGGGTAAGAACGTGTCCTGTGACAGATAACATCAGTTTCCACAGACTTCTTGTGTGCTCTGTGTGTGTTGATCTATGATGCAAAAACAGCTGAACAAACTGACAGAGAGGACTGCTGAGGTGACCCTGGAGGAATGAGGAATTTCCTTGATAGCACAGATCACAGGGACAGCTCACAAGGTCTTTTATGTGCCAGCGTGCACTTGTAATCGGTGGTGACATGCATCTGTGATGCAGTTATCCTCCTGCAGGCCCTGAAAGACAGTCGAGAAACAGGAAGTGTTTTTTTTTTTGTTCCAGTAGTCAATAGATTAAAGCAGGCAAAAGACAGAAATGGAGACAAAGCCTTAAAAATCAGGCAAAGCAGGTTCAATGGCATTAAAAACCAACAGGTTACGATGACTGTTATGTATAGTAAATAATAAATACATAAAAATTCATACAAAATCCCTCCCATATTTTGAGTTTTAAAAAGTAACTGCTATTAAACAATCAGCAAAAACTGTTTATTTTCTATAATTTAGTATACAGGGTGAACACAAAAACACTCCTTGGTTTCAAATATTTATAATATCAAAAGTTACATCAATAATTTTACAATTTTGAAGAAGAATCTGCAAAAAAGAAAAAAAAAACTTGATGCAATTGTTGATACCAAAATTGTAAAATTATTCATGTGACTTTTGATATTATACATATTTGAAACCAAGGAGTGTTTTTGTGTTGACCCTGTATTTCTGTGCAGAAACGCTCTCTGTCACAGGCCCCATTCACTGTGGGTATCTTTGCTGTCCTTTTCTTTTGCAGCTGAATTCATACAAAATTCTTATTGCGCATTTTTGTGAAGACACGACTGTTGTTCGAGTTTGAAGGAATTCTGAAATAATGCTTTTCCCCCCTCTATTAAATTTCTGTGTAGAAACAGTCCATATCTCTCTGACTAACCACACCTGCTTCTAATCCAACTTTAACCCTGCATCTCCTAATCATCCAGCAGGTGGAAGGCATGCCTATAGAATATAACCTGGGCCAAATAAAGTTATTTTTTTATGTATCTAGACCCACAAAGTTCATGAGATTTGAAAGGGGTTATCCTTATTTTCTGCACTTTTAATTTGGTTAATTACAAGATGACTGGATTTGTTGTTGTTGTTTTTAATAGAATTACAGTGTTAACAAATGGGGAGACAGACTAATTTATCTATCTATTCACTTGCTGTATTTTAAAAAGGAAAATGGCAAGTATTTTCTAAACCCTAGAAATAAAAAAAGACTGGTGTATAACAACCAGCACGCTCCTACGATACAGCCATAAGCAAGGCGCAAGTATGATAATTGTGTGGTTCTGGTAGTGTCATGGTGGTTGGTGAGAGAATAAAATAAATAAATAAAATAAATGAATGACCCAAACCCCAGCAACTGCCGCTCCTAATCCTGCGCCAAAACGTTTCAACCAACCAGAGATTGAACATTGGAACTACCCAAAGACGGCATGACAGATTCAGGAACAGACAGCAGTGTGAGACAAAAACTGTCAAAAACACAGACGGCGAGAGAAGAAGGTATCACAAGCAATCAGAGCAAGCAATTCTTCTCCCTCGTCTCCAAATTCTCACATGCATCATGAGCATATATCAAAGTGTCTGCAGCCTATTTTCAAAACTTCACGCTACATTCATACCCACAAAACACCAGCCAAAGAGGCGAAACACACACACGCTCCATTCATTCAGCTGGCGGTGACATCCAATGTCACTTTCATGATATGTAGGAGGGAAAGTAGCCATGGGAAAAGTTCTCCAAGTTGACTGTCAAGCATTTACGCAGTCATAAAACTCAACATGATTACTGCCCGCATTAAGCTGCTGGAGAATGATGACGGGTTTTTTTCCCACTGTATCTTAAATCAAATCCACACTAGATGTTGTTTGGCCCGAAACAGACCTATAATTGCTCAAAAATGGATGAAATATAATGATAGGTAGTGACTGAATTTACAGCAAATAGGCATGGGAATCCAACTGAGAAAGGTTTCCAGATATTTCAATCGAGCAGCTTTGTAACCTCAAATGTCAACAATTCCTCTCATCAGAGCCTCCATGTTTTTCTGATAGTTTGCCATTGCAAAAAGTCATGTGTCACAATGTCAGATGTGGCGTCATGTTTCCAAACTCTACATCCAGTAGTGGTGGAACAGATCATAGTTGATCTGTGATCCGTATCGGTTTGGCTTGCATGTTATCTGCAGATTAATTGCAAAGTTTACATAATAGTGGCAAGAACAAATTTATTGTCATGGTGATTGGTTTTAAAAGTAATAAGTGTATAAATGTCTATCCAGATGTCAGTAAAATCTAATTGTGAGTGGAAAAAAAGTTGCATGTTCATGTGAAAAGCAGAGAGTCTGCCGCACCACGCTGCTCGGGCTCCGTTTAGAGACAGCCTATCAAGTTAGATGCATATCATTGTCAGTTGTCCCTGGTAATAATTACAAAGAAATATGTGAGAGATGAGGACAAAATGTGAGCGGCGCTCTGTCTGATCAATGAGTCTGTGCCGCCTGTGCCATCTGCAGCGGAGGGTCCAAGAGTTCACTGAGCTCTGGGGAAACAAAAGAAAAACAACTTTTGCTGAATTGTATTTATCCTGAAAGTGCTATAGAAATAAAGTTAGTATTATTGCCCTCTTACCAGATGATGTAGATATCCTGAACTTTTGAAAACAAATTTGAAGTTATGAACTCAGGTGTGTTTTGTTTTCTTTCTTTTTAATTACTTTTATGATGTTGTTGACAAAGGCTAATTTATTTACTCCTATTATAAATTGCAACATACCAATTAAATTGTAGGGTTGTTTTTTATTAAACATTGGGAATTATCCTTTCATTGTTCTATGTGTCTCTATCTATTTCTTTGTTTATTTTCCGAGCCAATCCAATACTTGACTTACAACAGTGATCCATGACACATCCCCAGTGTGTGCAACAAACAAAATGGCTGAACTGACACAGAAATCCATCATAGCTCTACAGACATCCACACAGAAAATCGATGAGAGAATTGATAAAAATCGGGCCGATAATCAGAGTCGATAATGGCACAGGTATCAATAAAATCTCAATTCCCATCCCTATTGGCACAACTGTGACCACTGTGTTTATTTACTATGAACAGCATATCTACTACATATTAATCAAAAAATTTTTTTATTTCATCATAAGCTGCAATATTATTTTTTTTTTAAAAAAGAGAGCTGTACTCAAATTTCCCATAAATGTAAGACTGCCACCTGGATGTTCACGTCAACTGAAGTTGTGACGCAATTACAAAATATAGCTACTTCCACATTTCATTAACTACGACTGCAACTACTGATAATTTTCATTTCATTATCAAGTAGTAAGGTTTTCATTGGTTATATTAGACATATACTAACAATCAGAAGAAGCAGTAGTAAGACATACAGGCCCTGTGGCCCACTGGTGACAGTCCTGGACAGGACACCAGTCCCACGTAGGCCACTTCCCCAGCCAAAGCTGGTACCCATTTAGAACTAGGATTAAGATAATGCAAATGAAGTGTCTTGTCCAAGAACACAGACAGGTAAGCGTGACTGGAAAATAAACTCAGGTCTATTTATTGGAAGCACAACTACTTATCCCACTGATCTACCCACATTTAGTAGCATGATACTGTCAATCACACTACTAAAACCAACAGCATACTCAAACAGTACAATGAAAACAACACAACTTTCACTCAGGCTTCCAAACCAGAATTGTGAACTTGTAAAACAGGAGTTGCTATGCTACTACAATAGTTGGCCAAATCTCAACTGCATTCTGCCTTCCAATTAAATCTTTGAAACTGACACTGATATTATGCTACAAAGTTTCCTGTATCTTTTTATTTGGTATGACAACGCAGAAAATTTATCACAGTTTGTACAAGATATCTGAACTTTCATTACACGGATATAAAAGAGATTACTTTCGTAAGTGTGCACAGGCACCTTACCACTTATAATACTCGTATTGCATTTTCCTTTCAGAACACATTCTCTACATAGTTTGAAATTACTAGTACTCTTATAAATGTTATATTTACTTGACGTATGTTTGCTATATGAACACTGTACACTAAAATTAAAACATAATAAAAATAAAAATGGATTAAATTGCATCAGCTGCACACTATAAATCCCAACCAAAACTACTGTACAACACTTGGAAGCAGTTTTCCTGGAACTATGATGCTACTTAAAATTCAAACAAAAGTGCGTTCAAGTAAAAATAATAACACAAAGCATCTAACAGAATATGGTAAATAGACTGTACTTACATAGAGCTTTCATGCTTGAAGCACTTTACAGTGATGAGTCACATTTACCAACTCACAGGGTGCTGTTATGCAAGATGCTTAACTACACACCGGGAGTAAGTAGGGGATTAATGACCTTACCCAAACGCCCTTAGTGATTTTCCAGTTTGATCTGAGCCAAGGATCTTTGAGTCACAAGCTCACCAATTCAACTTCTTGTCCGTCATCTCCCCAAAGAAGAAAAACTCCACTGGAATTTAAGGCAATCAAAAACTAGTCTGATATATACACCCACTCCAGCAGGTGATTTCACTGATTAACTGATTTCACCTGCTTAAAGTGATGTTAATCAGTGAAATCACCTGCTGGAGTGGGTGGTTGCACAGAAAACCTGCACCCTCTCGGCCCTTTCTGGAACCAGTTTGAGACCTCTGCTTTAAGCAATGCCCTCTCCTTTTCAGATTTAGTCTCAACAAGTTTCCTTTTTGTTTTTAATGGGACTCATTACAACAATCTGGTAGAAGTCTTGCTCTGCAAATGTCTTACTGAACACTTTCAATTTATAGCACTGTGGTATTTACAAATTGTGCAGAGCCGGTCAGCTGAAAAAATATGTCACTGAGTCATGATTTCTCCTCCACCTCAACCTGTGACTCATTTTGCATAGTCTTTCTGCAGCAAAACTAACTTGATAACATATGGAGGTCACATTTGGTTTGGATATTTTGTCCATTAGCTCAGTTTGTATTCTTATTATAATTGAAGTGTGCCATGGTCCACTTGGAACCACAATGAGTCCCAAGTGTACCATGGTAAAGTTTGAACTTTTTTACATATACAGGTATACCACCAGATATTTATAACATATAACATAGTCACATGGAGCGTGCAGCGAGTACATTAGGAGTGCCAGTCCCAAGCCCGGATAAATGAGTAGTGTTGTGTCAGGACGGACATCCGGCATAAAACAACCCAAAATAACCATGCAGAGTACAAATCAAATATCCATACTGGATGGGTTGAGGCCCGGGTTAACAACAACCACCACTGGTGCCATTGCCCAACAGGGTGCCGATGGAAATTGGGAAAGAAGAGCAGAACGTGTCCACAGACAGCGGGAAAAAAGGAAAACTATAAGGGTGGAAGTGAGAGTCGGACTTTAATTGTTGGCAGTATGACTGGTAAAGGGAAAGAGTTGGCTGACATAGCAGAGAGGAGAAAGGTAGACATATTGGGCCTCATGTATCAACGTTGCGTACGGCGATATTTGAGCGTATATAGGGTGTACGCCAAAACGGCTGCGCTACTTGGCATTTATCAATGTGGTCATTGGCGTATAATGCGCTGAAAATATACGCCAGGTCGAGAGGTGGCGTAAATTATACACCAAAATGAACCAGCGCTGGAATCCACATAAAAATGAAGATGATCAACATGATAAACAGTGCCATTATACAAATCAATGCATATGTTACATAAATAACACTTTCCTGATTATACTACAAAATAATCAATACAAATCCCGCTTTTGCGGGATTGTTATGGAGCACGATCCGTGGCTACAGCGCTGACAGGAAGGAAAGCGCTGCTCGCCTTTTTCTCCAGACTTCGAGCCTGGAGCCAGAGCAGTGCTGAGCTTAACTTCATGTGGTGTGATCATTTTAGACTGTGAAATTGATAATAACAACTGTAGTTTCGTCATTCCCTTAATTCGCCCGTGCTGCAATCACGTTTTGTCGTCTCCATTCGGTTGTCAAAATAAAATAAATACAGAAATACATTTTAAAAATAAAGAAATCTGACAGATTAGGCATGTCTTATTAATTGAGCGAGCAAATATCCACATGTCAAGAATTATTGACGTGAAAAGAGAATACAGTGGTCCCTCGCTATAACGCCGTTCACCTGTGTTCACCTGCGGAGTTTTTAGTCCAATTTTGCATGCCTTTTTTTTTTTTTTTTTTTTACAGTGTTCTGTGTTCTGCGTATCTGTTTATAAGAATCTTGTTGCCCAGAAGAGAAAAGAGCGCCAACAACTACTCATAACTGTGTTTGTCACACGGAAACACACACCTGCTGCAGCCAGGTGTGAGTGGAAAAAGGCGCGGCGTCAGGACGCAGAGGAGCGATCTGTGACATACTGGTCAGTCACTATTAATAATTTCTTATGTGTCCGATCTCGTTCGTTGATTGTTAAAATTAATTTGTTAGTTCTAAAAGCCATCATAATTATTTATAGGAAAACGTTCTATTTTTATTTCTCAAACAAATGTTTGCGCCTGAAACAGTTTGGTATTATTTTCCTATTAAGGTTTGAACTTTGAGTGTGTTTACACACGAGAGAAAAGTGAGAAAATGTTCATGCCTGATTGAGAAAAGTGTATAAACTGCATAGTGAGGGGTTTTACAGCCTTAAAACGTCTATAATAATTGTAAAAAATAACGCTGACTACGTCGCGGTTTCGCGTATTTCGGGCTATTTTTTAAAACGTAACTCCAGCGATTAATGAGGGACCACTGTAACACTTTATTGATTATATACTACAAAACAATTGATACGACGGCCGCTTTTGACGCTCTATTGGCACGTGTCGTGATTGGTGGAGTTCTTTTTCACTGCCGTCTTCCCGACTTCCATGTCGTAAAATGAGGGTGTGTCTGAAGCGGAGTCTGAATATTTATGGGCGTGTTTATTATAATTACGATCGTTTCCACCCGCCGTATTTATCAAGATCACGTCAGGCGTATGCCAGAAATGGGCAGGTGCGCACTGCTTCATACATGTCATGGTGACTTTGGTGTATTTCAAGTTTACGCCGTAAATTTACGCCACAAGTGCGCAACATTGATACATAAGGCCCATTGTGTGTGCAAGAGACCAAGTGGAAGGGAAGTAAGAGCAGGAGAATAGGCGGTGGGTTCAAGTTGTATCATGGTGTAGATAGGAACAGAAATGGTGTTGGGGTTATTTTAAAGGAAGAGCATTTTAAGAGTATGCTGGAGTTAAAAGTGAGTGTCTGACAGTGTTATGGGTGTGAAGATGGAAACTGAAGGGGTGATGATCAATATCATCAGTGCATATGCCCCACAGGTAGGTTGCGAGATGAAGGAGAAAGAAGATTTCTCCATCTTGAATTTCAAAGTGAGCGCCAGGAGGATTCATCAGGACTTTTGATATTTCTGTAAGGATGGGTTGGGGCACAATTAAGCTTTAGTTTGTATAGCGTTATATAGAAGAAAATAGCAAAGTAAGTAGAAAGTAAAAAAAAAAAAAAAAAAAAAAAAAAAAAAAAAAAAAAAAAAAAAAAATTTTACACAGCATGTTTTTTTCATCAATTGGAGTCTATTCAGGGGGTCAGAGTACTAAATTTCATGCAGGTGGCTGGTGTGACAGAGGACATTACAGAGGGCAGGGTGAGATGGAAACGATTGATCTGCGGTGGTAACCCCTAACGGGAGCAGCCAAAAGAAGAAGACGACATGGATTATTGGCGGTACCACCTACTTCTATATCAGATTATATTTTTGACATACTTCCGTGTGAGCCATTGACAGCCCACCCTGTTCCCTAACAGTAATAATCACAGCTGCATGCGTCACTGTCAAATAACAGGTCCAACCAGTCCTCACAAGTGTTGGCAAAGTGTGTGCAACTCACTGTGTAGGACACAAGCTATCTTTGTTACTGTTTCTATTTCAGCAAGCACAGAAATGTACCTTAGCAACAAAGATCAAAGGAATACATTTAGGAAGTTTAATTTAAAGATTTAAAGTCTGTGTTTGAACCTATTCACATATTTAAATCCCAGTTTACCAGAAATTCTGAATGGTGTTTTGGCAAACTTGAGATCATTCCTGAGGGTACAACCTGTACTGATCCAGGATGTGGTTATGAAGGTGAAGGCTATCAGCCGGCAAGTCGCTGCAACAGCAACAGTGGAAGAATGATGACAAGAAAGTAATCCAATAGCATCTGCTAAGATACATGTGCAGACAAAACAAAAACAGTGCAAAACTCTGAGGAAAAAACTGACCTCATCACCTCCTCTGAAAAGATGCACCTGTGTAAAACCTGGAAGTCAAGTCACAACTCATACCACTTAAGACATTTAAGCAGACTTCACACATGACACATCAGGTGGGGGAGCATGCACTGGTGGCAGACCAGCAGTTCAACCTTAACCCTCAAAAGTAAACAGCACAGCCAGGTGAACAGTGGGAATCTTCTTAACCTTCTATAGCCACAAGAGTCCTCAAAACTGAGACACCTGCAAGCTGGATGATGCTGAGAGAAACATTCCATAGCTGATATTCCCTCACAGTGAAGGTGACACTCATCTTAGTCCCTCTATGTCAGGGGTTTTCAAAGTGTGGGAGAGAACAAATGAATAGCTGCGCTCCCCCCCAAGTGACACACATACGAGGCCTGTCCATATAGTACCTTTTTATTTTTTTTAAACTATATGGATTTGATTCATATGTTTTTACGCCAGACAAGCTTGAACCCTTGTGCGCAACGGAGGTGTTCCTTTGTCTCGCTTCCAAAGCGAATCGGTTGTGACGCGCGAAGCCTCCGCGCGGCTTTCCCTGACAAAATCTCTTGTTAAAAGTGAAATCTGCCGGAAAATGGCTGATGTCCAGCTCTTGTGATAACCAGAGAAAGATCACACGACGGTCTCATATCCACAGAGCCATCAGCTAAGAAATGGTCCGGTGGCTTGTGCCGTGTCGTCGCAGCTCGGAGCGCGGCGCGCTGAGCGCGGCGCGCTGAGCGTCCTTAAAGGGGTCCATAAAGCTGTACTAACAGACCTTATTCTCTGTGAAGCCCGTAAAATTTTCACCGAAAGCCAGATAAATTTTTCGAATAGTTTCCAGGTGCCAGTCTCTAACAGCTTCTAAAAAAATTCTGATGGAAAAAAAACCCCAAATTACTCCGCCATTTCCAGACAATGAAAATCCGACGACGGGGCGGGACCACTCCTTCCACAAGGCGTGCTCACAGGCGAATGACGTCACCGACAGCCGTGGAAAAACTCACGCATGCGCACAAGGGTTCAAGCTTGTCTGACGTGAAAACATATGAATCAAATTCATATAGTTTAAAAAAAATAAAAAGGTACGATACTTTATGAACAGACCTCGTACACACAATTTCAACATCTTCGTGTGTTTCTTTTTATTCTTTTACACATCTTAAACACATTTTAAAAGTATTTGTGTGTTTAAAACTGTCTATCCATTTACACATTTTACAGCCTTTGTAAACATGTTTTTAAAGAACTTTCTATTCTTTCACACATTTTACACCCTTTTCAAATGTTTTAAAGTTGTGTTTTTAATGAACTTTCTATTCTTCTATTTTTACCTTTTGTCACATTTAAACAACATTTAAACACCTCTGTTTTTAAACGTCTTTGGCATAACGAACACATTTGAACATAAATAATAAGGGATGGGCATTGATAAGATTTTATCGATATCGATGCCATTATCGATTCCACTTATCTATCCGATTCCTTATCAATTCCCTTATCGATACCTCCTGTGACTTTTCTTTGTACTAAAAGTAGGCTTTACAGGTTTTCAATGTCAGCAACATTTTATTGCACCTTAAAGTAAATACAATCCCAATTCCAGTGAAGTTGGGACGTTGTGTAAAATGTAAATAAAAACAGAAAACAATGATTTGCAAATCCTCTTCAACCTATATTCAATTGAATACACCACAAAGACAAGATATTTAATGTTCAAACTGATAAACTTTATTCTCGTTTCTTGCCTGCAACAAGACAAGAGTCCCAGTTACTGACTTTAATCTGCACAAAAGTGACTCACAATTGACATTTTTAAATGGCTTTGAGAGGGGTTAAGAAGCGGACTTGTTGCTTCTGAAAAGCAGCGAAGCAATGAACCAATAAAGCAGATGATTGGAGCACTTCTTCGTTGTTTCAAGCTTCAAAGCGGAGCCTTTACAGAAGCAGTTGATTACAGACCCTGCAGTGGGTCTGTAATCAACTGCTTCTGTCAGTGACGTCATTCGCCTGTGAGCACTCCTTGTGGGAGGAGTCGTCCAGCCCCTCGTCGGAATTCCTTTGTCTGAGAAGTTGCTGAGAGACTGGCGCTTTGTTTGATCAAACATTTTTCTAAACCTGTGAGGCACATCGAAGTGGACACGGTTCGAAAAATTAAGCTGGTTTTCGGTAAAAAATTTTAACGGCTGATGAGAGATTTTGAGGTGATACTGTCGCTTTAAGGACTTCCCACGGAGCGGGACGTCGTGCAGCGGTCCCAGGCGCCGTCGTCAGCCTGTTTCAAGCTGAAAACCTCCACATTTCAGGCTCTACTGATCCAGGACGTCGTGAGAGAACAGAGAAGTTTCAGAAGAAGTCGGTTTCAGCATTTTATCCGGATATTCCACTGTTAAAGGAGATTTTTTTAATGAAAGACGTGCGGACGGGTCCGCGCGGACGGGTCCGCGCGGACGGGTCCGCGCGTCGGGACGCAGCCGGCGCGGTGCGGCGGCACAGGAAAAACACCTCCGTGTTGATAACCATTTGTAAAATCCAGGCGGCTTTTGATGGCTTTCAGTGGAGTGAGTATATGAGAAATTGTTTAACAGCTGGACATGTTCCAACTTGTCCTTAAGGCTTCCAACAGAGGTGTTTTTCCTGTGGCGGAGCGTCGCGGCGGCTGCGAGCCGACGCTGCAAACAGCCTGTGACAACTGACTTAAATACTAAAACTGAACTAATGAGTGACAGGTGAAAACAATCAGGAAAGAAACATGAACACAAACACGTGGGGACTGGAATAACACAAAGTGACTAAAACTGACATCATAGAAAATAAAACAATGACCACAAAATCCCCAAAGGAAAATACTCAGAAAAATGTAATGGACAATAAAACCTGATCTTGAATCATTACACCGACAAATAGAATGCAATATAATTAATACAAGACCAATAAACATGAGGAACATCAAATGGACACGGAATAAACAGGAGGAGTAAAATAAATACAAGATCACAGGGGCAAACATAAACAACACCAAGCACCAGGAGGAGCATAACCCAGGTCACGAGGGGCAGGACCCTCAGGCCCGGAGTATCTGACGGGTGCCATGCACCAATATCTGGTGTGCGTCATGTGGTGAACAGCACATGTCGAATCTTGTCTCAAAGGTAATTATTTTGTAATATATATTGTAATGGATTGAGGAAACAGTTGCATTTCATTCCTTCTTATGAGTTAGATAATGTATCTGTAAAATGATGTTTATTATATATGTAACATCTCCTCATAATTGCTCAGATGTACTGCGTGCAATGACATGCAGTGTTTTTGAATAGGTTGCGCAATGTTCACAACTAGCTCACAAAATTAATGTGTGCCAGATGTTTTGAACATTTCAAAATTTTCTTTGGGCACTGGCACACAGTCGCGCACAGTTCACGACACGTTTACTCATTGGCGGATCAAATTCCTGCAAGTGTCAAGGTGCTGTAATTTCTCCCCTATGCTGTGAAAAAATCCTAGTGAGCACCCTGGATTGATTCTGCAAACATCACAGCATCATCTGCAAAGCTAAGGTCAGTAAACCATTCCTCACTAACAAAGGCACCAAAAAATTGCTGGTTTGCGCAACCCGACCCAACACCCAGTCCATGAAAGCACTGAACTGTTAAGAATGTCAATCTAAAAATTATAGCCCAGGGGTGAACATGACATCATGGTTAACCAAAGCTAAATGTTGCATGATGTAGCTTTAAATACTCTATGTCAGACAGCTGGGCTAATTTAGAGACACTGAAATTAGCAGCAGGATAACATTTCCACACAGGGATCCTGTGGCTTATGTCAAACCAAGACTTTGACAGTTTCCCCACTGCAAGTGTGCATCATTTCCTCATCATTTAAAAAGAACAAATCTATGTGTGGGAATATCTACAACACACACAAACACACACACACACAGAAATTAAACAGCTCAAAGTGATGTGTGTTATCAGGTGAACTGTGACCCTGGCAGGATAAACAAATGACTCTTCCCGGTTAAATCTCAACCTTAGGCTAAAAACACAGACAGACGCAGGAAACAAGGTCACAGGGTTACAAGTGCACTGACAAAGAAAATCATCAGTCTGCTCTACTTCATTCACCACATTATATAAAATATCAGCCATTGTCCTGGCCGTACTGTGTACTACAAAATAAAATTGATACTACATACTGCAAACTAATGTTATGGTGAGACTTACCCTGCAAGCAGGTACATGCCTTTTGTAAATCAAATGCTTCAAAGATTCAAGACTGACTCACTTTCATTATTAACTAACACAGGGAGGGAGAGAGAGAGACAGCTAGAGAGAGAAAGAAAGAGAACAAGTGAACAGCATGAGGGATGGACCTTCGGCAGCAGCCAATCTGATTTTGTTTGGAAATGTGTCAACATTTTACCTACCCGCCCCCTCTCCCGCAAAAAAATGTTTTTGTAGTTTAAATTTCTTGTAAAAATAATATCTTAAACTGTAAACATATCTTGTAATATAAAAAACACATTGTTGATTGATGTAAAATTGAAAGCCAGAGCCTCTGATCATCCTGTAGAAACCATCTGATGTCAACAATACTAAAGCATTTTCCAAGTTGTATCTTTGTACAATGTTTACGACTGTATCACTTCTATGGGGTGGCGGCTTGCTGTGACAGTTGCATATCACTCTTCTACTAACCGCTTGCTGACTAGTTTTATACAAAACCGCTGTGTAAAACTCAACCAGAAACTAGCAAGTGAGTCAAGTGAACCCACAACATCACCACAAAAGTCGTTTCATGCCCGGAGGTAATCCAAGGTTATAGTCAGGGGTTAGGAAGCATAAAACCCGACCATACGTAGCTGATGTAGGCTACCGTTTGATCTACAAACACAGCGATTCACTTTTATTAACATTGGGGGGTGCTGAAAAAAACTGATTGTCAGAATCATGATTCTTATTCTTAACGATTCAAAATCAATTAAAAATGTTGAAAAATCAATTTTTTTAAATAAGTCTCCGTTTTGTTTGCTTCTCTTCACTGCCGTACAGTGAGTTGCAGTTGGCTTAGACTGATGGAGAACTATAGACTAACAGCCTGCATCACTCAATCTGGAATGTGGACGGAATTTGTTGACCGTTTTCTTCCAAACTAGGAACATTAAAGCCAAAGCATACAAATCCATATTTGTGTTGCTTCACCATCTTTGTATTACATCAGATAGTGCTGCATGCACGTTTAGACAGACAATAAGGACAATTTATTACAAAGTTGATGTATTATATGAATTGGTGTAAGATTTCACAGATGAGACGTTCACCAAATAGACACTCTGCCAACAATGATCATTCATCTGCCCAGACTAATTATCTGTAACGTGCTGTAATTAAACAAAGTTAAAATTGACAAAAATGTTGAACGCAGGCTAGCATAACACATCACAAGACTTAATAAAATGCCACAGAGTAAATATATCCAATGCTAACAACAGCTATAATCCAATTATAAAACTTTTAATGAAAAAAAAAACCCATTACATTTACTCTCTTTCTCTCAGTGTCAAAGTGTGTGATGTAACTGCTCCTGATAGATTAAAGATACAGTCTGTAAATTTTTGAACAAGGGAGTAAATGCTATATCCAGCCAATATTATACTGTTTTTAACACTCGTGCAGTGTCTGTAGGAAGTATGTATTCCTATAGAAAAGTGTGAGCTTTGTTGACGATCTCTGTTAAAGCTGGCACGTGAGAACGTGCCACCAGCAAGAAGCGTTTTTGTGTCTGTTTCTCGCATATCTCTCATAGTGTTTGTGTATCATTTCTTTGATTTATTTCTTCCGTCTCTCCCAGGCATCTGTTTAAGGCAGAAAGTGACCCATCTTTCTCAACGATGTTTGTCGAAGCTGGCACGTGAGAACATTCCGCCTTGTGCCAATAATGACAATGACGTCAAAATAAAGGTTTTGAAAACGAATCCTAAAAATTTTCATAATAAAGGATGCACATCATCGTGCCATGCGCAAGCTATATGTGAAAGATGAGGTCGATCTGACTAAATCAGAGAGATATGCAAGCCACATACACACACAGACGCATCTTGCTTTATAGATAGATTTTAAATGTTAGGTATGACTAATGTATAACATCAAGTGACATGAAATATAACAAATGATGACAATGAAATATGAAGTTTGCGTTTTAACTTTAAATTAATTGGCCAAAGTTGTGGCTCTTACAATAGATTAAAAAAAAACTATTACAAATCACAAATTATCAATATATTAAAAGCCAAGTGGCCTCTGTGTACATGTTTGTGTGCGTGTGTGTGGCTTCAATCATGGAAAAACTGGGGAGAACTGGCATTTGTTGTTTGGTATGCTTAAATATTTTGGGTCAAGGATGAACGGCGTGAAAACGGAACACTGATAGGAATAATATTTTTGGAGAAATTAGGGATTTTAGGTAACAACAGTCAACAATGAATGTTGAAATTAAATTCTGGACTCACACGCCATTCCAGCAGGAGGCAATAAATTATCATGTATATATTAAAAACCAAAACCAAGTGGTCTCTGTATACGTGTGTGCGTATGTGCAACTTCGACCACAGAGAAATTGGGTACAGCTGACATTTGCCGTTTGATATGCTTATGTATTTTGGGTCAAGGATAAATGCTCCCAAAATGGAAAGTTGATAGTTGATGGAGAAATTAGCGATATTAGGTAACAACAGTCAACAATGGAAGTTGATATCACCATTAATCCCTCCCTGGTAACCATACAAGCTCTGAACAAAACATGACATCCACTACATTTGCCAAATAATAAATACAATTATTCACAAATATTTCTCATTTTAATTTCCTGCGCTTTCAGTTAAAGTCATTATAGACACTTTGCATAATTTAGCACAACCTTTGAAAAATGTCAGCTACTTATTTTATAAACACAACCCAATCTAGAGCCCATGTATCCCCATGGGCACTGCACTAGTTTTATTTTATCCTGCTTCACTTTAACAAGTTTCCAGCCAATAATGAAACTGTAAAAAGAATAACTAGATCCAAAAATCTTCATTCATAGATTTGTCAGGTATTTTAATCAATCAATCAATTTTATTTATATAGCGCCAAATCACAACAAACAGTTGCCCCAAGGCGCTTTATATTGTAAGGCAAAGCCATACAATAATTACGTAAAACCCCAACGGTCAAAACGACCCCCTGTGAGCAAGCACTCGGCTACAGTGGGAAGGAAAAACTCCCTTTTAACAGGAAGAAACCTCCAGCAGAACCAGGCCCAGGGAGGGGCAGTCCTCTGCTGGGACTGGTTGGGGCTGAGGGAGAGAACCAGGAAAAAGACATGCTGTGGAGGGGAGCAGAGATCAATCACTAATGATTAAATGCAGAGTGGTGCATACAGAGCAAAAAGAGAAAGAAACACTCAGTGCATCATGGGAACCCCCCAGCAGTCTAAGTCTATAGCAGCATAACTAAGGGATGGTTCAGGGTCACCTGATCCAGCCCTAACTATAAGCTTTAGCAAAAAGGAAAGTTTTAAGCCTAATCTTAAAAGTAGAGAGGGTGTCTGTCTCCCTGATCCGAATTGGGAGCTGGTTCCACAGGAGAGGAGCCTGAAAGCTGAAGGCTCTGCCTCCCATTCTACTCTTACAAACCCTAGGAACTACAAGTAAGCCTGCAGTCTGAGAGCGAAGCGCTCTATTGGGGTGATATGGTACTACGAGGTCCCTAAGATAAGATGGGACCTGATTATTCAAAACCTTATAAGTAAGAAGAAGAATTTTAAATTCTATTCTAGAATTAACAGGAAGCCAATGAAGAGAGGCCAATATGGATGAGATATGCTCTCTCCTTCTAGTCCCCGTTAGTACTCTAGCTGCAGCATTTTGAATTAACTGAAGGCTTTTCAGGGAACTTTTAGGACAACCTGATAATAATGAATTACAATAGTCCAGCCTAGAGGAAATAAATGCATGAATTAGTTTTTCAGCATCACTCTGAGACAAGACCTTTCTAATTTTAGAGATATTGCGTAAATGCAAAAAAGCAGTCCTACATATTTGTTTAATATGCGCTTTGAATGACATATCCTGATCAAAAATGACTCCAAGATTTCTCACAGTATTACTAGAGGTCAGGGTAATGCCATCCAGAGTAAGGATCTGGTTAGACACCATGTTTCTAAGATTTGTGGGGCCAAGTACAATAACTTCAGTTTTATCTGAGTTTAAAAGCAGGAAATTAGAGGTCATCCATGTCTTTATGTCTGTAAGACAATCCTGCAGTTTAGCTAATTGGTGTGTGTCCTCTGGCTTCATGGATAGATAAAGCTGGGTATCATCTGCGTAACAATGAAAATTTAAGCAATACCGTCTAATAATACTACCTAAGGGAAGCATGTATAAAGTGAATAAAATTGGTCCTAGCACAGAACCTTGTGGAACTCCATAATTAACCTTAGTCTGTGAAGAAGATTCCCCATTTACATGAACAAATTGTAATCTATTAGACAAATATGATTCAAACCACCGCAGCGCAGTGCCTTTAATACATATGGCATGCTCTAATCTCTGTAATAAAATTTTATGGTCAACAGTATCAAAAGCAGCACTGAGGTCTAACAGAACAAGCACAGAGATGAGTCCACTGTCTGAGGCCATAAGAAGATCATTTGTAACCTTCACTAATGCTGTTTCTGTACTATGATGAATTCTAAAACCTGACTGAAACTCTTCAAATAGACCATTCCCCTGCAGATGATCAGTTAGCTGTTTTACAACTACCCTTTCAAGAATTTTTGAGAGAAAAGGAAGGTTGGAGATTGGCCTATAATTAGCTAAGATAGCTGGGTCAAGTGATGGCTTTTTAAGTAATGGTTTAATTACTGCCACCTTAAAAGCCTGTGGTACATAGCCAACTAACAAAGATAGATTGATCATATTTAAGATCGAAGCATTAAATAATGTTAGGGCTTCCTTGAGCAGCCTGGTAGGAATGGGGTCTAATAGACATGTTGATGGTTTGGATGAAGTAACTAATGAAAATAACTCAGACAGAACAATCTGAGAGAAAGAGTCTAACCAAATACCGGCATCACTGAAAGCAGCCAAAGATAACGATACGTCTTTGGGATGGTTATGAGTAATTTTTTCTCTAATAGTTAAAATTTTGTTAGCAAAGAAAGTCATGAAGTCATTACTAGTTAAAGTTAATGGAATACTCAGCTCAATAGATTTTACACATTGTAAATGTTGTTGTTATTGTTACTGTCCATTCGACTGCTCCCGTTTTTGCTCGGGGTCACCACAGCGGATAGAGCCGGAGCCGCATTTGTATTTGGAAGAGGTTTTACGCCGGATGCCCTTCCTGATGCAACTCCAGTGTAACCCGGAGAAACACATACAGCCGCTGGTGTTCCAAAGAGGTCTCCCATCCATGTACTAACCAGGTCCCGCACTGCTTAGCTTCTGAGATCTGACGGGATCAGGCTGACACAGAGCAAACCGGCTGCATTTTACATATCGTAAATATGACTTCAAAACCTGTTCTGAAAAGAAAAGAAAAAAATCATTCAGAAGAGAGGGAGAGTGGAGTAGAAGACAGGAAGAAGGCTGGATAGGGACAAGAGTGATGAAGACAGAAACAAAAAGAAAGAAATGATTGCAGAGCCTGCAGATTTATTATTCTAAATAAGAACTGAGAACAAAAATGTGGCAAAGAATGGAAACCTGTTCACCAAATTTTAACTAAAAAAGTATCTGCCTTACATGTATAAATTTAAATAAGCTGCATTTAACCACTGCAGTTTAACTTTTTCTTTTCTGTTTTATTAACTGAGCGTCCCATAGTTAACTGTAGCTTTGTTTACCACAGAAGAATACGGCTTTTGTGACGCTACTGGCGTTCTCCACAGTTTGACAGTATAACAGTCACAACGGTCAAGATAAATGAAACCAGACCTGCTTCAACTGTTCATTACACAGATAAAAGCATAAAAAAAACATTGTATTGATATTTTTACTGCTGACCTGGAAATGGCCACAGCTTTTATTTCAGAAATCTGGTCACTTTAATTAAACGTAGGATTCACATCGGCCTGTGCTCCTAAATGGGACAGGTTCAGACATTAACTACTTGGGTGCAATTACGGATTTTAACTGATGGTAATTTATTTAATGATTCCGGGTCTCTGATTTGGAACAACCTGCCCTAGATTGAAAAGCTTTTTCTTTTAATGTCCATTCATGAAGGATTACATCAGAACTCATGCAAATGACAAGTCATGGTCTGGTATGTGATTAGATCCATCTTCCTGTGGAGGGGTTGGAAATTCAAGTTTAATCAGTGGGTTACCAACACCCAGAGTTATTGGCAATAACCTTTAAATTAATTCAAAAACTATTTCAACGCGTAGAAAAAGACCGATGTTAAATGAAAGCACACTGTGCAGAAATGTCATTTACCCCCCTGAGCCTCCACTAAATACCTCACATTCAGCATTGTGCTGTTAGCATTCCACCCACATAATAAGCAGGTCAGGGGGAGAAGGAAAGGAATCCCTGTCCTGTTTTGTGTGTGTGTGTGTGTGTGTTGTTGCAGTATGCACATGGGACATAAAAGACACATCATGTGACTAAAATAAAACGCTGCGCCAACAGATCTCATGTAAGTCATCCAGTAAAAATGAAAATTTCTCCAGTACACAGGTTCAGAAATGATTTGACTTTTGCAAACGTGACAAAAGGAAGGTTTTTCTTGAATTGTTACTTGTTAGAACAGATGGGTGTCAATTAGCTTCAGAATCTTCGTTAGAAACAAACTGTTACGGGTGGCACTAGGGTGGTAGGCTGCAGGGATACTATGGATTGTCTTCCGGGCTGCTGGAGTTACAGTTGGCCCCCTTCCTTCCCCAGCTGGCTCTGGTGCAGGGAACTCAAGCCCAGACAGCAATACTTGGGGGTCATGCCGTGTCTTGGCCCAGTGGGTGGTCCTGGTTGGGGCACTGGCCCAGTCTCTCTGTGGGGTTTTGGGTCCTGACTGATGTTAGGGACTGGAGTCTTTATATTTCATGCTCACGGAGTTGATATCCTCTCATGTTTGTGGGGAGGTTTGTGTACCCTTCTGTTGGGGAGCTGACCTGTGGTCTCCGTAGATGGATCTTGCCTCCTTAGTGGAGCAGATAACTGTAACTATTGTTCACTTCTGGAAACAAGCACCGAAATTGGCACACATACTCCTTAGACATTACGCTTTTGGAAAAAACCTGATTGGCCACATGAATTTTCAACAGGCAGCCAGGAAGGGGTCAACTGAAGAATTCCACAGGGGTCAAAATTTAATTACATATGTTGCCACGGTGCCGCGCATGTAGCTTGCAGTTACTGTAATACTGATGCAACTCATCACCATCATTCACATTATCAGATATCTTTTATTTACTGCAGTCTGCACAAAGATTACTAGTTCCCTCACACACACACACACACACACACACACACACACACACACACACACACATTCATGTAACTCATATTTACATTTGCTGCCCAGAAGGCAGCCCATACCGCCCAGGACCACCCTTTAACCCATGTAAAACATCAAATACTACTGTGATTAATGCTGTCAAATCTGTTCAAATAAAGGCTGGAAAAAAAACCCACCATCGCCACCATTTTTTGAAGGTATTTTGATTCACTATTTGAGTAAAAATTCTTCACTGGGTCACCAGAATATTAAATTCAAGGGGCCCAAATGTTCCTTTTCCAATAAAAACAAGAAGTCATGTAGCAGCAAAACTCTCATTTGTTCCTGTGAAAATTGTGCTTTGTATAACCACATGACCTAAATTAAGCTCGTCTGGTACCGAGGAGGTGTCTTGAGTCAGTTGTGGGTTGTGCCAAAAAATTGTGTGGCTCATTCAAATAATATAGTCCCTATGAGCCAAAATATGATTTTGCACACACTGACACTGTGACTTAATTAATATGCAAATTTGGCCATAAGTCCATGTTCTATCACTTATAGGGTGAGACAGTGGATGGATGGAAAACTGTGCAGATTTCCCTTTAAATCTAGCGGCCCTCCTCTTTGTAATACAGGGTGGGGGGGGGGGGGGGGGGTGTCCTGGAATAAAAGACTCATCACATAACAACTGACTCACATTCCTTAAAACTGGATGAAAAGAAACAGACAAATGATAACATACTGTGTGAAGGTTGCACCAAAAGAAAAAAACAAACAGTTGAGAGGATTAAAAAAAGTGGTTTACGGTAAAACATGAGTCATGGCTGTTGTAATTCTAGTATACGTAATGACAAAAACGAAGAAGTAATTACTATTTTATACTACAACACAGACTAGCTGCACAATTTCATGACCTCAGCACAGCCCCCCCACCCTTTTTGTTTCCCCTGTAACTCTTTTTATCATTACAATTTTTTTCTTTGACTTTTGAAACAATACCTATAAAGCCATTTGTTCCAGTTAAAAAAAATAACATATCAAATGTATGCTTTTGAAGCAACTGTCAATTTTGGGGTGGGAGTGTAAACTATAGCTTAAAATTTAACTTAAATTGAGAAGTGACAGTATTGGAATACTGGAATAATCTTATTTGCTCAATCAGTTTTTTGCAGGTTTCAGTACATTGGTTTGATCAATACCACACGAAACATTTCATTATACTGTACTACTACTACTACGACGACGAAGTGGGTTATTGAGGTATGTTAACTTCAAAGCCATAATTTTCAGGCACACGATTGCAGCTTTCTCTTGACTTGGCTCGATCAATATGGAAACTTAACCTGGTCCATAGCAAGTTGAGTTCCTGCTCAAATAGTCTATAAAAAAGCACCAAGCATTTACTAAATTCCTCTAAATTGTAAGACAGTGTATTCTAAGTTCATTATATTTGCAGTTTATGCAACATAATATTTGGTATTTGAAAAATTATTTAGATTTGAATGTATTCTTCATTATGAGATAAAGTCAGACCCAAATTCACGGATGCAGAAGTTTTCGGATGACTCTGCCATTGTGGGCTGCATCAGCAGTGACCAGGAGGCTGAGTACAGGAGTGTGGAGGACAGGTTTGTGGAGTGGTGTGGACTCAACCACTTGCAACTCAACGTATCTAAAATGAAAGAGCTGGTGGTGGACTTCAAAAAGACTGAAGACCTGTCCGAACCCAGTTACCATCAATGGAACAGAGGTGGACACTGTGGACTACGACAAGTACCTGGGTGTCCACATAGACAGCAAACTGGACTGGACTGTAAACACAGATGCTGTGTATAAGAAAGGTCAGAGCTGACTGTACTTCCTCAGGAGGCTCAGATCTTTCAATGTCTACAGAATTATGTTGCAGATGTTTTACCACTCGGTGGTCTCCAGTGTCATTTTCTACGCTGTAGTGTGCTGGGGCAGCAGGCTGAAGGCAGCTGACACGAACAGACTCGACAAGCTCATCAAGAGAGTTGCCTCTGTCCTGGGGGTTGAGCTGGAGTCTGTGGCAGGGGTGTCAGAGAGGAGGATGCTGAGGAAACTGCTCAGCATCCCGGACAACATCTCCTGGGGGTTGAGCTGGAGTCTGTGGCAGAGGTGTCAGAGAGGAGGATGCTGAGGAAACTGCTCAGCATCCCGGACAACATCTCCCACCCCCTGCATGCCACACCAATGTCCTATCAGAGCATCTTCATTCGTAGACTGAGTCCACCAAGGTGTACCACAGAACGCCACAGGGGGTCTTTCCTATTTGTGGCAATCAGACTCTATAATTCCTCCTCCTTCTGCAGGATGAATACATAATGAACAGTTATTCAGTTATTCAGAGTTATGTGCAATATTGTCAAACATCTTGTGCAATATATCTTACAGTCATTTCACATAAATTTGTTGTATTTATTGTAAAAAAAATAATGACTGATTGATTTATGTTTAATACTAACACTTTCTGTAAGTATGTATTTAAAAAAACATTGTTTACTTTTTACTGTTTCTGTACTCTGGCAAAATAATTTCTTTTGGGGAAAATAAAGTTGATGTTTATCTTTAAGTATAATTTTTTTTTAATTCACTACATCAGACTGAGTGGTTGAAATAAATACAATAATTTATGCATTAGTGCACAATTTAGACAGCACACAGCTGGCTCATTTTTAAGGAAGAAGCATCAAATGTGTTTCAGAAATGCATTACGTGCACCCTTTTAATGGGAACGTGCACACAGCCTGTAGCAGATTGCCAAGGCTAACAAATCATGCTGCTAACAAATCATCCTCGGTTGTGGTACCAATTAGCTTTCATTGCAAATTTATGATTTGTTGAGCCAGCTTTCACATAGAAAGCCTGGATAGGTTAATCTTGCTTCGAAGTATACCCCTTTGGTTGGTAATGAAATAGTACTGAAGTTCAGCACACAGTCATATACGAGGGCTGTCAATAAAGTATAGGTCCTTTTTATTTTTTTCAAAAACTATATGGATTTCATTCATATGTTTTTACATCAGACATGCTTGAACCCTTGTGCGCATGCGTGAGTTTTTCCACGCCTGTCGGTGACGTCATCCACCTGTAAGCACTCCTTGTGGGAGGAGTCGTCCAGCCCCTCGTCGGAATTCCTTTGTCTGAGAAGTTGCTGAGAGACTGGCGCTTTGTTTGATCAAAATTTTTCTAAACCTGTGAGACACATCGAAGTGGACACGGTTCGAAAAATTAAGCTGGTTTTCAGTGGAAAATTTTAACGGCTGATGAGAGATTTTGAGGTGATACTGTCGCTTTAAGGACTTCCCACGGTGCGAGACGTCGAGCAGCGCTCTCAGGCGCCGTTGTCAGCCTGTTTTAAGCTGAAAACCTCCACATTTCAGGCTCTATTGATCCAGGACGTCGTGAGAGAACAGAGAAGTTTCAGAAGAAGTCGGTTTCAGCATTTTATCCGGATATTCCACTGTTAAAGAAGATTTTTTTTAATGAAAGATGTGCGGACGGGTCCGCGCGTCGGGACGCAGCCGGCGCGGTGCGGCGGCACAGGAAAAACACCTCCGTGTTGATAACCATTTGTAAAATCCAGGCGGCTTTTGATGGCTTTAAGTGGAGTGAGTATATGAGAAATTGTTTAACAGCTGGACATGTTCCAACTTGTCCTTAAGGCTTCCAACGGAGGTGTTTTTCCTGTGGCGGAGCGTCGCAGCGGCTGTGAGCTGACGCTGCAATCCGTCCGCACGTCTTTCATTAAAAAATCTCCTTTAACAGTGGAATATCCGGATAAAATGCTGAAACCGACTTCTTCTGAAACTTCTCTGTTCTCTCACGACGTCCTGGATCAACAGAGCCTGAGATGTGGAGGTTTTCAGCTTGAAACAGGCTGACGACGGCGCCTGAGAGCGCTGCGCGACGTCTCACACCGTGGGAAGTCCTTAAAGCGACAGTATCACCTCAAAATCTCTCATCAGCCGTTAAAATTTTCACTGAAAACCAGCTTAATTTTTCGAACCGTGTCCACTTCGATGTGTCTCACAGGTTTAGAAAAAATTTTGATCAAACAAAGCGCCAGTCTCTCAGCAACTTCTCAGACAAAGGAATTCCGACGAGGGGCTGGACGACTCCTCCCACAAGGAGTGCTCACAGGCGAATGACGTCACTGACAGGCGTGGAAAAACTCACGCATGCGCACGAGGGTTCAAGCATGTCTGACGTAAAAACATATGAATGAAATCCATATAGTTTTTGAAAAAAATAAAAAGGACCTATACTTTATTGACAGACCTCATATATACATGACAACTTGTTCAAGAATAAGCCAAAAAAAAACCTGTTATTACAGTATTAAAAAAGGACAAATAAATAATATCATTACATCAAATCTACCTATGTTAATTGATGACAGAAGCACATAAGAATGTGCTTTATTTGAACGCAGCACTTTTACTAATGAAAAGATTTCAGAGCTTGAACTAGCCCAAGCTCGATGGGTTAAACCCAGTTAACTTTGGCAAGAAAACAGTTTCTGTAAATCCAACTGGAAACCAGCATTCCGCTTGTTGGCCTGTAAAACATCAATAAATAAATTTGTGGTTGGAGAAAAGTCTGTATTTTCCTCAAACCTAGAAGAACACCATGGCAATTAAGTCATGCATTACTCTTCATTTCAAGGGAGTAGTTCTAAGATCTTGGATGATGACCAGATATCACTCACACGCCCGTTTCTGGTGGGACCCCACATAACAAGAGTGCTGGCGATGTTACATCAGTTGCAGTTACACAATAAGGACTAACTGGAAAGAGTTGTCAACTTAATAAATGTGATCAGCCTTGTTTTGGTCTTCTGGATGGTGGTTTCTGCCAGCGGACAGAGGAGGGTGGAGGCTATGTGATCATAGCTCGAAAACAAGGAGATAAAAGAGGTCAGTGTAACTTGACCTTGAAAATGGTTTATTAAATTTCGATCATAATTGAGATTAGAGCTGCAACACATGATTTTTTAAAATCACTATATTTTAATTGATTATCTATTAATTATTTTCTGATTAGTCGATTATCCTTTGGTTAATTTACCAATAAATCATAACCATAAAATCTACCAAATGACTTCCAACCTCTCATTTAAGTATTTTGTTATAAAAAGCATTTATTTTATTGTTTTATTTTTACAAAACAAAGAAAAAAAACTGCTATAAAGGAAACAAAGCTCCCTAAACGAAGAAAGCAGTCACAGGAATAAAAGGGAAAAAAGAGAGAAAAGACAGAACAAGACAGAAAACATATTTCAAAAAGCCGCAACTAATAGTTATTTTCATTATCAAGTAATCTTGTTGTTTTTTGGATTAATACATTAGTTTGGTGCATAAAATATCCGAAAATACTGAAAAATGCCAACCAGTATTTCTGTGTCCAAAATGACATCCTCACATTCTAGTTTTGTCCACAACCCAAAGGTGTTTAGTTTACTTTCAGAGAGGAATAAAGAAAGGAGAAAATATTCACATTTAACAAGCTGAAATCAGAGACTTTAGTCCTTTAAGAAATAAAACTCAACACAATCAATTACCAAAATAGTTATGATTAACTTAACTGATTAATTGTTGCAGCTTGAAAAGACATGTCTCTCAATTTTATCCTTTATCATTAAAATAGATATAAAAGAAAAAAACTTGAAGATTCAAATCATGGCAAAATTTCAGCATTCTGGCCTTAAGCAAGTGGCCAGTGATCACCGGCCATCACCTTAGTATTTCCTGTTTTTCTTGTCGTTTAATGCTGGTAAATTATAATGTATTTCTGATGCCTGATTTTGTTTTTTCTCTCTGTTTAAGGTGCAGCTCCATCCAGAGATGAGAGCTGTATTTGTGCTGGAGACCCTCCTGTCCTGTGCACCAACAGCATTTCCTGTATACTCATTTGGTGAATTGTTCTGTAATTTATGTCAGTAGCATGGCCCAATCAGAGGGTCACCCCTTTGAGTCTGGTCTGCTTGAGGTTTCTTCTTCAGAGGGAGTCTTTACTTACCACTGCTGCTCTGGGGGTTAGCAAGGTTAGGGCCCTGTACCACTGTGGAGAGGATTAATTGCGCATGAATTGAGTACACAAATTGCGGGCTTCGTTGTCGTCCACAACAAAAATGGCCAAAAATGACAAATGTCCCAGTATGAATTACGAATATATTAATAATATATAGTGAATATATGATGAACAATCACGGTTATATAACGCATGTAGTGAGGAAACTGATCCGACACATTGAGATTATTATGGCAGTATTACGGGTGTATTATGAACGTGTTGCACGTGCAAGGCATTTGCACTGCAGTCATAAAATAAGTGCACTCGGGCCGTCGGCATCACTATTCACACCAACAATACAGCCTCTGGAGCATTTGCTGGACTTGGACAAGTTGATCACAGTGTTGTCATGCGAGGGTTAACTGTTCATGAGTTTGGGGAGCGGGAGGGGGGAAGCCGCTCGGGGTGTGAGACAGTGTTTTTTTTTTGTTTGTTTTTTGAGAGTGTCACAAACAGCTAAACAGCAACTCTTCCTTTTGTTGGTGTTAAATAAAAGTCCTGGATTGCAGCAGCTACGTCTTTGTGGATTTACACAGCCGGGCCGGCACTGACTTGCAGGTATGTCGCTTTCTGCCACATATAGTACTTTGGGTTTACGTGACGTGTTTGTTTTGCATTCACAGACTGTCCGCAAATCAGCTGTAAAGCAGATGTAATAAAAACGCTTTCTTTGTGGCCAGTTTGTATGCATTCGCTACAACATATTTTAGTTTGTGATGTGGACATGATGGGCACGATATATATCTGTTTTACACACTGTCCCGATCTGCTGCCAAGCCGCAAATCCCCGTCAGTTGCGGATATCAGCGGTTAACGGCAGATATACAGCACATAGAGTGAGTATGTATTGTGTATGAATTGAGTATATATGGAGTATGCAAGGCGGATGTCATCCGCATTCAGATTTTTGAACAGCTCAAAAATCCTGGCTGCAGACATGCGTGCCTCTGCGGATGATCACGGGAGTGCTTGGATGACGGCCGACTCATACAGGCATGTTACACGGATATTGCGGATGTTTGGCGAATATGGGCCAATTTCGTGCACAATCTATACACAAACCCTCCTAAATGCCAGTAGGACAGGGCCCTTAGACCTTACTTGTGTGAAGCGCTTGGAGGCAACTCTGTTGTGATTTGGCGCTATATAAATGAAAATAAATTGAAATTGAAAAATTGACAAAAATTAAATTAACTCTTCCATGGTCGACTGATGAGCTCTCTACATAATTTTATTGAAATCTGAGTGCAGAGGAGTGGTGGTTTAATGCTCTCTTTTAGGGCATAGCAGATGTTATATAGCTGTGGCGCTGTTCCAGGCTCAGTACGCCCACAAGCAACTGTTCAATTAATTAACCATATTCTATTTAGAAGGACAAGCCGCCCGCTGTATGCCAACTAAACAGACACACCAGAGAGACAAGAACAGACAGCAGACCAACAGAGGGCAGTGGTCCAAGCTCATCAACTGTTTTGATTTTGTACCATTTAATCAGAGGCGTGTTAGTTTACCTTTGTTCTGCATCTCTGTCTGTTCCCACTAAAATGAACCCTTTTGCACTATTCACCAGTTTCAGATGTCTTACCTTCAGTGCAAACAAACGGGCTGATCACATAATTCCAGACCCTCCTCTGTTTGTCGTCAGAGGTACGTAAGAGCTTTTTATTATGACACAAAAAGTGATCAGTGCTTTAGAAGTTGTGGCGCTTATATCAAGAGGTCTCCATGTAAAAAGTGTTGGTCCTTTCAATTTTTCAGAAAATTTACTTTTTGTCTAGTTAATATTTCTGTTGTATATTGGAAAAGTGCAACCAATTTTCAACTGGTAAAATATTTATTTAGGGGATTCCATGTCACATTGTGTGTGTTGTGGTGTCTTGTTGCTGGATTTGAACCCACATGGGTCAAAATTCTAAACTTTCAGACAAGACAAATTATTGGGGATGTAAGAATCCTTATTTATGTTGAAGAAAATCCTTTTATGGCATAAATCATAAGAAGTCTGAAGCAGCTATACCTTTAGGTTTTCTAAGATACTGAAATTTCTCTGCCTGAAACTTTTGATCTCGCTGGGTTACAATTAATAATCACAACATAACTACAATTTAAATTCAGATGGCATTTAAAATGTCAACACACATCACATTTGATCCATAGACATCTTGTGTGTGAAAACTATCTGTATGAGGAGCTAATGTAATGTAGATATATGATCCATTTGGTTGTGCCTGTCTCTATGTGAGCAGGATAGAGAGCAGCGTGCAAAATTATGATTTTATGATCGTAATGAGACACTGCAAAACTAACATCAACAGCTGATTTGACAACGGTAGCTAAAATGTTCTTAAGATGACAGCAAACAGCTTCAATAAATATGCACTTATTCTTTGAAGTAAATCAAACTGAGGGCAAGAAGGACCTGCTGTGATGAGTTATAACAGCATGTGTCTGGGCTGGACAGCAGGACTCAGCCTTTCAATAATCACTACTTCTGATGCCGTTTGAGCAACATGTTGCTCACATCCATATGCAAGCAACAGCAAATCACATTTGTGGGAAAAGCTACAAATCCACTTGCAGATTTAGTTGTTTTCAATCCACTGGATGGATGATGACATATAGATTTCCAGCTTTTGTCTCGTTAACTGATTTGGTATGAAGAAAACCTGTTACACCCGCCATGGACATCATAAAATCATTGGCGTTTATTTATTTATTTGTCTGTCTGTTAGCAGGATCACATCAAAACTACTGCACGGATTTTGACGAAATTTTCTCCACAGATAGATATTAGGCTATGGAAGACTCCATTAAATTTTGGAGGTGATCCCAATCTGGATTCTGGATCAAGATTTCATTTTATATAGTCTTTGAAGGATTATGTCAAACTTACTTTAGGGATTCTCTGGAAATTTGCACCAGAGAGGCACGGAAGACTCTACTGAATTTTGGATGTGATCCGGTGTCGCAGACCAAACGGTCCACCCCTAAAAATGGGTCTGCCTTTTGCATCTGTGCATGCGTCATTTCGGACCACAGCAGCATGTCTGAGAAGGATTCGCTTTGCCCAAAACAATCAAATAGATTAATGGAATTATTGACCATCAGATGATAAAGGTAAAACCTCTTAAATCATTCTAAAGTCAGTGTTAAGCAGAAACTAGGCCATTTTAAGGAGAAACGAGGCGAAATTCCGTGACACTTTGAAATGTCCGATGCACAGTGAACGCATCAGCTAGCAGCTCGTTTAGCCACGGCACTCTGATCGCTTCCGCCACCTTTTATGATGAAATAATGCTGAATTTATGTGGAAATGATTGTTGTACAAAAGCTTCAGATATCTGTCACTGAGACAGATGATGATTCTAGTGCAGTTTGAAGCAGAAACGAGGTGATAATCCGTGAACCGCATCATCGGGGGGACCGATTTTTAGAGGGACCATTCGCGAGACCGGATCTGGATGCAGACATTAGAAATCTCAGATTACTCTTGTTACTTAATGTAACACTCCTTCAAAAGTGCAGGACAAAATATAAAAAAAGGTCGTGCGGCTGAAAGCTGCCCTTTAACACTTGAGCAATGCTGAAGGCGTATCCCTTTAAATGCAGGGGTTGTCAAACTAGGCCATGAAAAGTAGGCTATGTCAACAAAAACGTAACCTGCAGCAGTAAAAATGTTAACATTTATTAACAATAGATTTATTTAGCCAGAAAATCATGTGGTTGGTAGAACTGCAACAATTAATCTGTTAAATTAGTTGACTAATACTGTTCTGTGAATATTGTGGGATTGCTGAATCACAAAGAGTTGACTCCCATGATTTTGTGTTGAACATGTATTGTTCAGGTGTTACACTCGAGTGCCCTTTTTTTTTATTTGTTTTGGCTCCAAAGGCAGCATGACTGAACAGGGTTGAGAAACAGGACTAATTATTTCGCCTGTGGCAGAAAGAACTTGTTCATGACATGCCACTGGTCTTAAAAATTTTGAAAAATACCGTCACCTTAAAATAAATCCAGTTCAGCAGGAGTGAGGCTCTCCAACCTGACTGTTCCTCGGGTCCTGGTTATATAAAGCAGAAACAGTTATGCCAATAGAAAGTGCAGCATGCATGCCACATGAAAGCTCCAAAGTCATCGTGATATACACTAAGATAATGAAAAGTAAATGAGTAATTGAGAAAAGCTTTCATTTCAAACAATGGCTGCCACTGTCAATCCCAAAAACAGAGGTTGGTTACAGTGCATTAAACACAACAGACTTTTCATGCAAGGGACCTGGTGAACATATGGTTTTGATTAGAGAGCCGGGCAAAGAGACTCCAGTGGAAAGAGCAGGAGAGAGAGAGAGAGGCTCTGTGTGTATATCTGTTCCCGTGTGCAAATTATGTGTAACAACAGAAGGAGAGGGCTGACTCAGGAACGGCGGAGTGTACTATCACAGTGAATGAGAACAAAATGTAAGCGTTTCTGCACACGCCAACCTAAAACAAAGCCAACGCTGAATTTGATGAGTGCCAAGATTTGTGTGTGTCACATAGAAGAATGTTCTGCCATAAACAGGTTTCTGGTGGAGTACTCCTCATGAAAACTTGAGTCATTAATGTGAGCAGAAAAATCCCCACGTCACTCATCAGAGGTAAAAAATCACATCAGATGATCATCAAAAAAGGAACATACAGTTTTAGCATCACCAGGGATGTCCCCGTCAAGGTTTAGTGCTGGGAACAGAGCTGGAGACACTAACATCAGTGGCAGAGAGAAGGACCCTCTGTAAACTGCTGGCCATCATGGACAATGTTGAGCACCCTCTGCACAGCGCCATCATCAGGCAGAGGAGCTCATTCAGCGGCAGTGTTTTGTCCCTCAGGCCATCAGACTGTTCAACTCTTCCCATCTCAGTAAGAAATAATCCTGTGACACATCTGTTTGACCTTTTATTGCTTTCTTTTGCACAACCTACACTGTTCACATTGTGTACTGTTTACATCTGTGCTACCTCCTCACTACTGCACTACTACATTTAATCCTCCGTCATATTCTCTGAGACTGGATGCTGCACTTGCACACAAATTTATTTTATTTTTAGTTAGTAGCTTTTATTGTTTAGTCCATTTTTCTTTTATTTACTTAACCCTATTTTATGTGTCTGGTGCAATGTGTGTGTCTTGTCTAATGTGTAAGCTGCTGGATGCCTTGAATTTCCCTCTGGGATCAATAAAGTATCTATCTATCTATCTATCTTTTTTTCCACCACCACCCAATCAAATACTTGTATTTTCCAATGGACGTGCATAAGGGGAGAACTAGCTTCAAACCAAGCAACTCCTTAATGGTTTTATTTGACTTATTTTTACAAAATAAAAGTAAACTATTTTTTGTATGGTGCATATGAACTGCACATACTTCAGCATTGCAGCAATAAAACTACAACACATTGAATGACATGAATGAAAGACTGGTAGATGTGTTTTAGTGGTTAAAAATATATTTTTAATTATTATTATTATCATCATTATTGTTGAATGAATGAATGAATGAATGAATGAATGAATGAAAACTGTTTATTTTGAACATTTGATACAACAACAATTACAAGATAGATCAGTAAAGACAACAACAAAAAAGTTCCTACTGTGTACCCAACATGTCCGAAAAGGGGTAGGGTGAAGCATCAGCATTGTTACAGCAAAAGTGTCTCTAAAATATATCTTCAAAAGTGGAACTTGCCCCCACCCCCCAAAAAATGCAAGGGGGGAGGAGTTTTCTGACATATCACAATTCAGGGTTCAGGCCTTTATGATGATGAAAAAAAATGTATATGGAAAGTGGTACTTGACTGACCAGTAACAAGTGTACCACATGTGCATCCATCCAAAATAGAGCTGGTCTGTATCTGAAGTGAAGCAGAGTGCAAATATGCTTTTTAAAATGTGTATCACAGTTGGTGGCTGTCAGCACCTTTGAGACCGAATGCGAAGTGATTTGCCTGAGACTTGTGTTTACTAAATTTGATAGCGATCAATAAAAGAAAAAGACCTTGATCGCGCCCAGTATGATCATTGTGATCAGATCAGGACATCCCTATGATTAACTACTAGGACCATCATCTATGTCATTAGAGTCAATGTGTTTTCTTCACAAATGTTAACAAGAGTCATCAAGAAACAACATATGCCCCCAGTCCCCACAAATCAGTAATATAAAGTGTGGGGGGATCACCCAAGTACCCACTTATGCTAAATTTGAATGAAATTGGTCAACTGGTTCTTGAGATATTGCGCTAACAAGGGTAGCAATGACAAAATCTTGAATATCTCACTGTGACCTTGAAATTGACCCCAAGGTCACTGTAATCGTCTGGTGTCAGGGGATCACCCAAGTACACCCTTATGCCAAATATGAATGAAATTGGTTAACTGGTTCTCAAGATACCACGCTAATAAGTGAAAACGGATGGATGGACAGGCGGACGGATGAACATGCTGATCGCTATATCGCCCGTATTTCATACCGGGTTGATAGAAACACAGGGGCACTCAAAAGAGTCTTTGTCTTCACCTAGGTGCAACATCCATCCATCCATATTAGCGACAATCTACATGCCAAACCTTCAACTATAAGGATGTTATTTCATGATATGTTGTCGAAACTCTGCTGTCTTATCATGATGATAGAAGGACATGGGATGTAAATACTTTATACACCCTGAAGCCCATTGGTGCCAGTGCCCAGATTCAGTAGCTTGAAGCAAATGAGTGTCTACCACTCCCCCTAGACGGGATACTGGTCCGGCACAGGTTACTTCCTCAAACAAAGCTGGGAACCACTTACAGCTGGATGTACTGGGCCAATGCAGATCAAGTCCAAAGACAGACAAGTAGTGCAACCGGCAAATAAACCAAGGTCTACATATTGGCAGCCCAACTCCTTATCCCACTGAACTACTTCCTCTGCATCTTGATTAAAGTGATTTATTTTTAAACTGGACATGAATCAAATGTAATGTCTCTTCCACGTCCAATATAGACTTGCAACAATTAATCAATTATTAATCAAACATTAAATAAACCAAAAACTATTTTGATAATTGACAAATTATTTAGAGTAAATAAAAAAATCTAAATTCTCTTATTTTATTTTCTTAAGATTTTTTGCTTTACTTTACTAGTTTCTTCACCCCTCTCAGTAAACTGAGTAAGTTTGGGCTTCAGTTAAATATATCATATATCAGACAAACACAGTGATATTTGAGAAGTGAAATGAAGTTTCTAGGATTTACAGAAAGTGCGCAATAATTATTGAAACAAAATTGGGCAGGTGCATAAATTTGGGCATCCTTGTCATTTTATTGATTTGAATACAATTAGCACTAATTATTGGAACACAAAATTGGTTTGGTAAGATCATTGACCCTTGAAGTCCTTAAACAGGTGAATCCAATCATGAGAAAGGATATTTAAAGTGGCCATTTGCAAATGTTACCCCACTTTGCATCTCTTCTAATGAGTGGCAACATGGGAGCCTCTAAATAACTCTCAAATGACCTGAAAACAAAGATGGTTTAGGTGATCATGGTTTAGGGAAAGGATACAAAAAGCTATCTCAGAGATTTCAGCTGTCAGTTTCCACTGTGAGAAATTCAGTGAGGAAAGTGAAGATGGCAGGCACAGTACTAGTTAAGGCCCGAAGTGGCAGGCCAAAAAAATCTCAGATAAGTTGAAGCGAAGGATGGTGAGAACAGTCATAGTCAACCCACAGACTTGCTCCAAAGACCTACACCATGATCTTGCTGCAGATAGTGTCTCTGCGCATCGTTCAACTATACAGCACACTTTGCACAAAGAGATGCTGTAATGCAGAGGAAGTCTTTTCTGCATACACGCCACAAACAGAGTCGCTTGAGGTATGCTAAAACACATTTGGACAAGCCAGCTTCATTTTGGAATAAGGTGCTGTGGACTGATGAAACTGAAATTGAGTTATTTGGACATAACAAGGGGAGGTATGCATGGCAGAAAAAGAACACAATATTCCAAGAAAAACACTTGTTACCTACAGTAAAATTTGGAGGTGGTTCCATCATGCTGTGGGGCTGTGTGGCCAGTGCAGGTGCTGGGAATCTTGTTAAAGTTGAGGGTCACATGGATTCCAGTCAATATCAACAGATTTTTGAGAACAATGTTCATGAATCAGTGACAAAGTTGAAGTTGGGCAGGGGCTGGATCTTTCAACAAGACAACGACCCTAAACACTGCTCAAAATCTACTAAGGCATTCATGCAGAGGAACAAGTACAACGTTCTGGAATGGCCATCTCAGTCCCCAGACCTGAATATTATTTTAAAAATCTGTGGTGTGATTTTAAGCGGGCTGTCCATGCTCGGAAACCAACAAACCTGAGATGTTTTGTAAAGAAGAATGGTCCAAAATACCTTCAACCAGAATCCAGACACTCTGCTATAGGAAGCATTTAGAGGCTGTTATTTCTGCAAAAGGAGGATCTACTAAATACTGATGTATTTTTTCTGTTGGGGTGCCCAAATTTATGCACCTGCCTAATTTTGTTTAAAGAATGATTGCACACTTTCTGTAAATCGTATAAACTTCATTTGACATCTCAAATATCACTGTGTTTATCTGCTATATGATATATTTAACTGAAATTTCTGACCCAAACAACCAATGATTTATAAAAGAAAATCAGGGAAATCATCAGGGGTGCCCAGACTTTTGCATACAACTATATCTATCATTTCTGTCAAATAACTATTAAAGCTCCATACACAAATCCTCCAATAATATAGCTGCTGACATTAATTTTAAAATGACCAAACAGCAGAGAGATGTGTAATACAACACAAATCATGCCAAGTGTCATTGTGTAACATTTCTGAGAATAAAGAAAAAAAAATTACTGGCAGTAAGTTCATCAAAGTGCAGAATTTGTTTGTTTCATTAATTTCACAGTCCCTAAATGTTATCCACAGTTGAAGAGTCGTTCCTGGATGGAATGTATGGAAGAAAGAATTTAGGGATCTTCCAAAGATAGAGGTTGCACAATCTGAGATGTCACCGGGGATGGAAATGGAAAACACCCAGGAAGGTCTCTGGATTCAAGAGTGTACAGAAATAGAGTGTGGCTACTTTGGGAACAACATGTCTCCAATCCTTGATCCAGATTTCTTCAAAACACCTTTACTCAAAAACTGCAGACGCTGAGCCTGGCAGTCACATAAATATTCAGGGTGAGCAAAAAATACTGATTCTAATGGTGTTGCAATATAAAATTTTACGATATGAGAATCAATTATTAAAATCCAGAATTGATTTGCAGGTGGAAACGAGGTGGAAATGCAGTAATACTTTCATTCAGCAGAGGATGCAGTGAGCCATAGACCTAATCTGAGTGTTACATGATGTCTGTCACCTTTGTTACAAACAAACATAAGAAATATAATGGCAGACTGCGAGATGATTCCCCAGAGATCAAATTGAGCACTGGTGAATATTTACTTAAAGGAGCGGCGCCCAGAGAGTGCAAAAATTAAAGATGGGTGTGACTCTTTATTTGTATGTTCAAAGGTTGAGATGCAGCGTTCACAAGCAAAAGGTGGTGGGTCTAGGCTCGGAATTGGAGTGTCATGCCATTGACTAACATAGGGTCCAATTTTCACTTCCACCACAGGAAATATTTGATTGATTGATTAATTAATCCAACAAAGCACAAACAGTTCCCTGCATGATGCACTGCGGATGCATGATGATATTCCACTTAAGCAGACATTGCTCAGCCATAATAAAGGACTTTTACCACTTTTCATGCAGCAAAGTCTGAGTTACAGCTACATTGGCAGGCAGTTTACTTCAAAAAGTGTTTTAATTATTTAATATGCAGGATGGCTGTCTCAAAAAAAATCCTTCAAAAATGTGACATGCATCCTTTTTACAAATATGATTTTTTTAAATATATTATCTCTAGAAGTGTATTATTTAACTTTTCTAAATGGTCTAGCATCACAAAAAGCAAATAAAAACCACAATATATTGTAGTATTATCAAACTGCAATACTTGTTGCAGAATCACATTTCTTATGTATTTAGATGCTTTTTGAATATCATGCCGGTCCGAAAAAATATATGTGATCTAGTGGTTAAAGCGGTGGGGTCAAGACCAGAGAATCCTCAGTTTGATTCCCTATCAGCATGAAAAAAAAAACACTAAAGACAACAGGACAAGGAACTCGATCCCTAAATTGTTCATGCTGAGTGTGCAGTTGACCAACCTGCACAGTGACATCTTTGTGTGCGTGAATAAGTAAATGTGATGTGTCATTGTAAAGCACTTGAGATGAAAGTGCTTTATTTACTTCATTTAAACATCATCAACTTGCACTGAACAGCTGATTTACCATGTGTAAGCAATCCAGATAGTAAACACTCCCTTACAAAGTCATTTACAGAGAACTGTTCCAACCACTCGTTCTAGATGAGAACAAGCCGTGTTTCAAGACTGACATCTTACTGTCAAATTCAATTCATACTCATAATAATTCACACAGACTACAAACTTTCTCCTCAGTTGGCTGTTGGTTTGTGTCTGACAGTCGATATGAACTACATTTAGACAAAATTCCTACGCTTGTGTGAGTCTGATTCTGATCTGGATTTAATTAATCCAAGCAGTGTTTCCTTTTCAACTCCATTTGGAATGTATTAATCGCTGCACTTTAAAGAAGTCTTCACACGCAAACATGGAACTGGTGAAAGGTCAGTTCTCTGGGGAAGGTTTAGGGCATTTTGACTATTTAAACATTGATCTGACCTGCCAAAGTACAAAACACCAGTCAAATCAATTTATACTCAGCAAAAATATAAACGCAACACTTTTGGTTTTGCTCCCATTTTGTATGAGATGAATTCAAAGATCTAAAACTTTTTCCACATACACAATATCACCATTTCCCTCAAATATTGTTCACAAACCAGTCTAAATCTGTGATAGTGAGCACTTCTCCTTTGCTGAGATTATCCATCCCACCTCACAGGTGTGCCATACCAAGATGCTGATTAGACACCATGATTAGTGCACAGGTGTGCCTTAGACTGTCCACAATAAAAGGCCACTCTGAAAGGTGCAGTTTTGTTTTATTGGGGGGGGATACCAGTCAGTATCTGGTGTGACCACCATTTGCCTCATGCAGTGCAAAACATCTCCTTCGCATCATCCGTGAAGAGAACACCTCTCCAACGTGCCAAATGCCAGCGAATGTGAGCATTTGCCCACTCAAGTTGGTTACGACGACGAACTGGAGTCAGGTCGAGACCCCGATGAGGACGACGAGCATGCAGATGAGCTTCCCTGAGACGGTTTCTGACAGTTTGTGCAGAAATTCTTTGGTTATGCAAACCGATTGTTTCAGCAGCTGTCCGAGTGGCTGGTCTCAGACGATCTTGGAGGTGAACATGCTGGATGTGGAGGTCCTGGGCTGGTGTGGTTACACGTGGTCTGCAGTTGTGAGGCTGGTTGGATGTACTGCCAAATTCTCTGAAACGACTTTGGAGACGGCTTATGGTAGAGACATGAACATTCAATACACGAGCAACAGCTCTGGTTGACATTCCTGCTGTCAGCATGCCAACTGCACGCTCCCTCAAATCTTGCGACATCTGTGGCATTGTGCTGTGTGATAAAACTGCACCTTTCAGAGTGGCCTTTTATTGTGGACAGTCTAAGGCACACCTGTGCACTAATCATGGTGTCTAATCAGCATCTTGATATGGCACACCTGTGAGGTGGGATGGATTATCTCAGCAAAGGAGAAGTGCTCACTATCAAAGATTTAGACTGGTTTGTGAACAATATTTGAGAGAAATGGTGATATTGTGTATGTGGAAAAAGTTTTAGATCTTTGAGTTCATCTCATACAAAATGGGAGCAAAACCAAAAGTGTTGCATTTATATTTTTGTTGAGTGTAAGAGCAGCAACTCTGGTAAATGTTCCAGTGTAACTGAGGATACATTCACATTATTGGCTGGAGTGAACACAATTTTAATTTTTTTTTTTTTTTTTGGATGAATCTAACACAGCTTGATGGTTACCACAGCTCAATAAACAAACAAACAAATAAATAAATAAATAAAAAACAATTGTGACAATAAATTTATTTTTTATACGAGTTACTGTCAATAAGCATTATGTATTGTACAGGTACAAAATCACCTGAAACATGCTGACAACCAACAATACTTATTACAAAATCTAATGGGTTTGATCATGAATGGCTCAAACATATTTGAACATTTTGGTGTAATCTTCCAATATCTGATACAGGTGTTTGGGTCAAACAATGAATGAAAAGTGCTATAGGACTATCTGTTAGAATCAGGATGTTAGAAACCTCCCCCTGCAACCTCGTTTTTAGACGGTATTCCTGTGATGAGTAGAAGTTAGAAAATTCTGTGAAAAATTTAATTGAAAAATTGCGTCGAAAACATTCACTTGTAAAGGTGAGTAACATCAGTTTTCAAATAATACAGAACGTGTAATTCATGTAATTATGTACCTTTCTGTGAAGTTTGGTGGTGATCGAAGCCTTTGCATGCATATTTTATGATCTGCAACACCGACGTCAAGCCGGCAAGATGGCGGACATGGCGAAATAGCTGGGGGGTTTTTTTAGCTTGGAAACTACCGTCAGAAAACAGTTTATATGGCGGATCGTTGCAAATCACACATTTAATTAGATAATAATTAGGTTTGACTGAGTGCCATCATTTTGAAATGTAAACATTTCAAAGAGGTGATGGTCTAGTGGTTAAGGTGTTGGGCTTGAGACCAGAAGATCATGGGTTCAAATCCCCGCCTGACTGGAAAATCACTAAGGACCCTTAACCCCCTATTGCTCCCGGTGTGTGAGCGCCTTGTATGGCAGAACGGTGAATGTGAGGCATAATTGTAAAGCGCTTTGAGCGTCTGATGCAGATGGAAAAGCGCTATATAAATGCAGTCCATTTAAACACCGGTCACAGCTTTCTGGTGTTTTTCCCTTAAGCACACAGACGTAAATTACCAAGGTCTTCCGACCTTCAAATGCTCATATCTCGTGTCATATGTCACACAGAACCAATACTTAAACACAGTTTTGAAGGTCTCTATAGGCTCTTTGCAACCACACCATTTCTGTTGCAATTCCTTTAATTTTTTAATCACGTACCTACAGAAGGGCCATACTAAAATATGAAATGGAGCGAAATGGGTACTGATAATCATGAAATGGGGGTAAAATGTAACAAAATGGAGCAGACTGAACCAGACTGACTCCAAATAATTACTTTTATTTAATTGTTTAGCTTTTGTTTTTGTGAGATATGTTCAGTACATGTAGTAGGGGCAGGTGCGCCATTTGGCGTTCAAGAGATGAAACTTCAGTCAATGGATTAGTCTGCTCCATTTCGCTATGTTTAACCCCCGTTTCATTATTATCAGTCCCATTTCGCTTAAAAATAATTAAATAAAAGTAATTAATTGAATCATATTTAATCATATTTGGAGTCAGTCTGGGTCAGTCTGCTCCATTTTGTTACGTTTTACCCCCGCTTCGTTATTATCAGTACTCATTTCGCTCCATTTTGCTTAAAAATAATTAAAGTAAAGTAATTAAGTGCATCATATTTAATCATATTTGGAGTCAGTTTGCTCCATTTCATTACTTTTTAACCCCCATTTAGTGATTATTAGGCTCCATTTCACCCCATTACGCTCCATTTGGTCCATTTCATATTTTAGTATACGTGCCTACAGAAAGGCCCCAGGTGGGAATAGAACCAACAACCTTCTAGTTGTGAGGTAACAGAGCTAATGACTAATCTACCGTTTTACCTGGAGTATGAACATGCCAAATCTAATATAGTTATTTACTCTTGTCTTTTAATCCAGATTCAGATTTCTAGATCTTGTGATCTTTATTACTGGTAACATGGCTGGGTCACTTACAAATAAGAAAGTGAAGATGAATGTGAATCAATCCCCAGACCCCATAAATACCCCCTTCAAAAAACAACAATAATAATTATATGGCAAATAAAGAAAACAAAATTATCAGCTAACTTCAAGCAATAATGTAAATGTTACCACAGCCTGACAACACACACACACATATATATATATATATATATATTTTTTTTTTTTTTTTTTTTTTTTTTTTTTTTGAAGACACTTCGAAATATGTGTCATAATATTAGCCGAGTCCAGTTTCACATCTAATTTCAAACATATATAACTTCAGCTTGTCTGCGGACTTTCCGACTGACTGACAGCAACTTTACAAACTAAACCCACCGAATACAACACAACTCCGCATCGCAACTCGCGCAAAGGGCTTTAAAAGTTTGCGGCCGTGACAGCGTGAGAAGTTGTAGCTCGAATTTACCGTGCAAAGTGTCCAAGTCCACGTAACTCCACAGACTCGCTCCCGTCCCGTGCAGGCGACTGCAGGTTCTGTCGTAAACAGCGGAGAAAAGTTGATGCAGCAGCTCGCGCGCGCTCCTCTCTTTCCTCTGCTGCATTCGCGAACTCCTTGGAAATTCATACATCGGAAATTTCGATTCCAAGGTCACGTGGAACTGTATGAAAAAAAAAATGGAAACGCGCTCTTTACAGCATAAGGATACAAGCATTGGATGTATTTTAAAATAAATCTATAACAATCTCTATGTAGACACACAAACAAGAAACAGGTCCAAGCTATTATGTTGAAGGTCTAAACTGTAAAAAGCTTCTTTTTAAAAGGGGTCATAATATATTCCTATTTCAACAAACATATACTGTATAAGTCAAGTGTCTTTAAAAGAAAAATTAAATGAATGAGTCTGTACAACTAAAATAATACATTTCAGGTGTCAAATAAACAACCTGTTTTTTGTGGCTTTTCCTTTAAATGGAAATGAGCTGTTCTTTGCCACACCCCATCTGAGGGAAAGAATGCCCAATTTATGCTATTCGGTATCTGCAACTCCATAGCCACTCAAACATCGGCATCACTGCAAACCACCTAAGAACCCTTCTCTGTAGCCTAACATCACCTCCAAAAAATTGTAAATATACTGCGAGATTACGGACACCACAGAGATCGCACAGGCTGGTCCGCTAACTACATCATTTCCGGATTGTCAGTTTTCCAGTTTCACAATCAACGACTTTCAAGTCCATAGACGTCATGGGATATTAACCCAGTGTTTACACTGTTGCAACACTAAGTGAAATGAGAGCAACCAAAATAAATATACTGGACTTATATGACATATGTCACAGAAGTTGAAAACACAGTTTTTGGGCAAAAATTTTGCTTACAATAAAATATTTTTTAATAGCACATCAGGAAGGTGATGGTGGTTAAGTGGTGGGCTTGAGACCAGAGCATACTTGGTTCAAACCCTGCATTTACAAACAGGGTTCTTCAGGGTCCTTAATTCCCAAGTTGCTCTGGGTGTGTAGTGAGCACCTTACATGGCAGTATCATCAATAGGTGAATATGGGGCATTACTCCAAGGCCCTTTGAGCCTCTCATTCAGATGTAGTTTATGTATTATATTTTTCACATGCATGTGTAACCTGCACTGTTTCATCCTACTTTGGGCACTCACTGTCAAATGCTTGTACAGGGCAGCGCAGTCTCGTTTGAACCCTGCTTGCTATCTTGGGGTTTGACCACTTATGGGGGCAGCCGCTCCCGTTGCGAAATATAAACACAGCATATCTTCACATGGGAAAATGGTGTACTGTTTTGTTTTCGGCTGCAATCACTGAAGCTTTGCGAAAAGTCCAGTTTTTTCAGTTACCAGTGGAGAAGGGAAGATGAGGCAAATGTGAGAGGTCTTGTCGGTAAGTGTTAGCCTACACAGCTAACCAGAGAAACTACATTCTCTCACCTGCACAACCGCCTCAACACGTTTGTGCTACGGGTCATAAACAAACCACAAAACATGTCCACTTTCCTCTGCATTGTCACTTTTTCATTGGATTTTCACTTTGTTTGCATATAATTTGCCCAAAAACTCAGGGAAAGTGCCATGTTTCTGTCCCCAGAAGTAGAGAAATTCCATCATATTTGACTCCTTTAGCGCTTGCCCACAAACAAGACTGCGCTGCCCAGTTGTGAAGCACATTAGGGACGTAGTGAGTTAGCATTAGCAAGATCTTGAATGTTCAAAAATTCAAACACCACACTTACAAAAGCTTATAAAACGCATTTAAAAAGCATAGAAAACACTTTATAACAAGATATTTTTATTATCATTACATACTATTATTTTCACCTAAGTATCATTATAGATTGAGACATCTTTTTCCCACCAAAAAAAAAAAAAGCATAGCACCACTCAGTAAACAGCATGTTACTTGAAACAAACAAACAAACCAACAAAAAAACCAGTAAGAATTTATTGTGTATCAAAAGTTTTGTGTTGGAAATCTAAATTAACCGACATGACTCAGCATTATTTCTAGCATGCTAATGCAGCTGCTGTCACTTTGGTTCACTGGTCCTAGAAAATAAGATAATAACCGCCAGTGTGGTTTAAGACAAACCGTGTGTGTGTGTGTGTGTGTGTGTGTGTGTGTGTGTGTGTGTGTGTGTGTGTGTGTGTGTGTGAGACTACAATGGAATGTCTGGCAACAGTTTCTCTCCCTAGTCAGGTTATCCATTTTACACAGCGTGGACGATTGCTTCCTCTGTTTTCTTATGATAAATGGAAGAGACAAAATCTGCAATGCAGACTTGAATGTTCACCTCTTTTTTTTACTGTATTTGACAGAACACAAAATAATTGTGTTAGTTTGTATAAGCTTCCATGAGAAAATGCCATCACATCCCTCAGAAGCAGGTGCCATACTTGGAACAAGTCGAACGCCTTTTTTCACAGATCTTGACCCAGATTAGTTGGATCTCAGGCACAGTCAGATTTGATGGAACAAGCGGCAATATAAGCACAGAATTAAAATTTGGTATAGGTCTTCATAATATGGACTAGTAAAAGCTGAAACATTTTACTTGTGGTTTTTCTGTGGTCGGGGTAGTTTTTATTGTTGTGGAGTAGTGTAGTGTAAAACCAAGTCAGTCACGAGGCACACTAAGATACCCTCTTTTCCACTTCACAGCCTATAACTGCATTCAGTTTCTTTCAACTGGGAAAATGAGGGATTATTTTCCAATTCCTTCCCGCTTCACTGATGGGAAGTCTTATGCCATCCAGGAGGAATGTGCAACTCCTCCTTTTCTTTTAGATTTTTTTTTTCCTTTTCATCCAGGAGTGTTGAAACATTTGGGATTCCCCAGCTTCCGGATTGAAGGAGAAGAAAAAGAAGTGTAAGAGGGCTGTTTTTGGATTTTCTGCACACCACCTTGGTTAATTTACACTTCTCAATCTGACATTTGGATTTTGAAATTATACACACGCATGCAATATGTACAGTGCATCCAGAAAGTATTCACAGCGCTTCACTTTTCCACATTTTGCCACATAGCGGCCTTATTCCAGAAAATGAAATTCAGTTTTTCTTCAAAATTCTACACACAATACCCCATAATGACATCATGAAAAAAGTTTTTTTTATTTTTGCAAATTTATTAAAAATAAAAATGAAGAAACCACATATATATATATATATATATATATATATATATATATATATATATATATATATATATATATATATATATATATATATATATATATATACATACAAGTATTCACAGTCTTAATTGGAGTCCACCTGGGGTAAATTCAGTTGATTGGACATGATTTGGAAAGGCACACACCTGTCTACATAAAAGGTCCCACAGTTGACAGTGTATGTCAGAGCACAAACCAAGCATGAAGTCAAAGGAATTGTCTGTAGACCTCAGAGACAGAATTGTGTCAAGGCACAAATCTGGGGAAGGGTACAGAAGGTAGGAATTTGGGTTTCTGTTTGTTTATTGTTTTTTGTAACAAAACACATCAAATCTGGGCTTGAATGCTCCATGTGCCTTCTGGCAAAATGTTGCAGAAATAGTATGACATCTTTGTTTTTAAAAGAGCCTTCTCTGGTTCACTCCACCGTGAAGCTGTGCAACTGGTGATCCAACATATAAAGGTTGTATAGAGAACAGAAGCCGATAACTCCTTCAAAATTAGCATGGCTGTCACTTGTCTCCTTCTTGCACAGTTTTAAGAACTCTGTACTACAGATATTTACCGTATAGTACACTATGTCCATGCATCCATTCCCAGACTTGTCTAAAAAAAAAAAAAAAACTGGTTGTTAGCTTTGATATTTTTTTGCTTAATTAATATTGGATTGTAGAGATTTCTTTTCAGTTTGAGTTTAAAGGGCATTATTTTAGATATTATAACTGGAGAAGTATATGAGGGAGTGCCAACGCGCGCGCGCACACACACACACACACGCACGCACACACACACACACAAATAAATTGATTCATTCCCATTTTTGTTTGTTTGGGGGAAAATGTCTTAACACATAATAATTCTAACTTTTCAGTGCTTTCTATGGTGGTGAGACAGAGCAAACCAAATTTACGTTAGAAAATTAATGTTGGGAAAGTGTAGTGACACGGACCCACAACAGGGGGAGTAAATGAACGGACAATGGATAAGCCAAAAATAATTTAATGTTGTGACTTGCACAACGGAATACAGACAATTGCAGTTAGGTGACGTGTGGGCAGGCTCGAGGATAGAAGACATCTGTCCAGAGAAGAGCCGGATCCCACACGGCTTCCACCGCCAACGGATCTGAAGAACACCGGAGCCGCCAAGTCCTGGGACCCCAGGTGGCCACCGTCTCCAGCTGTCAGACCTGGTACTGCTTGCAGAAACAGAAACAGTTAATGGTGGGTGTGTGAATACACACCCAGTAATCTCTCAGTACTCAGTTACCTCCGGGACGGAGAACCTCCACCTCCAATATAGGAACACCCGTGCAGCTCCTGTCAGTCGCTTCTCTGGATGGAGTGAGAGGCGAAGACGTCGCAAACCCACACTATGCGCCAATCCAGCAGAAGACTGTATCCACAGGAACAAACGGCTGCACACAGAACGATATTTAGTCACGGTTCAGACACAGCAGAGAATGTTACCTGAGTGGTAGCTGATTTCTCGGCGGGGAGGTGGAGTTGCAGTCCAGCTTTTATGGTGATGTGGATGATGATAGTAGAATGAGTGACAGCTGGTGCTGTTGATGAGTGACAGCTCTCACTCTCTGTTGCTCCGACGCCCTCTCGTGCTTGAAGCCCGCACTTCAAGCAGGGCGCCCTCTGGTGGTGGTAGGCCAGCAGTACCTCCTCTTCAGCGGCCCACACAACAATTAATTTACAAAAGGCAAAAGAAATTGCATCAAGTTGTAAATTTGTTTTGCCTTTCGTAAATTTGTTTTCTGACATGTAAATCTAGTTTGAACTTCTCAGTCCACCATACACTTCTCAATGATCTTTTAATTAGTAAATCTAATAACTGAGCTATTATAACTTTATGTAACATGCATTTCTAATTTTGAAAACTTGAGAGAAGACAAACTTGGAGCCCCCCGCCAGTATTCTAAGGCCATTAATATCCCAACCCCCAAAAAACAAAGTAACAAAAAAAAGTCTAAGTGCTGACGAGCTGAAGTTTTACTTGTGCAGATGCTGCCCTCTGCTGTCAAGAAACACTGCTATATTATGCATAGTGCAGCAAAAAACTGCAACAGTCCTTCAAATGGTGATACAAGCATCACAACAGCAAGAATGGTGACAAAGGTCCATTTCAGTTTGTACAGGGGTCAAAAGTTAAAGTTGCTTCAATTTGGGCAAAAAGTGGTGCAAATTATTGGTTGAGCTAATAGGATTAATAAATGGAATAGCTTTAACTGTGTTGAAGGTTTGGTCTCCAAAGTAAACGTCAAACAATGTCAATGTCCATTGGATTGTGTGACATGTGACATATGTAACCCCGTAACATGATAACTAAGCATGACACATGGTGCAAACGATTCCTCTTTAAAACCATACACTGAAAAAAATGCTACTTTGGATCAACTTAAAAAAATTGATGTAATTTGTTACAGCTAGGCTCCTGAGGAGCCTGAGCTTGTGCGGGAGGTTGAGAGATACCGACTAGAGATAGTCAGGCTCACCTCCACGCACAGCTTGGGCTCTGGTACCCAACTCCTGGAGAGGGGCTGGATGCTTCATTTTTCTGGCGTCGCCCACGGGGAGAGGCGGAGAGCTGGGGTCGCATTGCTTATTGCTCCCCAGCTCAGTCGTCAAGTGTTGGAGTTCACTCCGGTGAACGAGAGGGTTGCGTCCCTACGCCTTCGGGTTGGGGACAGGTCTCTCACCGTTGACTCGGCCTACGGGCCGAGCGGCAGTGCAGAGTACCCAACCTTCCTGGAGTCCCTGGGAGGGGTACTAGATAGCGCTCCGACTGGGGACTCCATTGTTCTCCTGGGGGATTTCAACGCCCACGTGGGCGGCGACAGTGAGACCTGGAGGGGGGTGATCGGGAAGCACGGCCTCCCCGATCTGAACCCGAGTGGTGTTCAGTTGTTGGACTTCTGTGCTAGTCACAGTTTGTCTATCACGAACACCATGTTCGAGCACAAGGGTGTCCATAAGTGCACGTGGCACCAGGACACCCTGAGCCGGAGGTCGATGATCGACTTTGTAGTCGTATCATCTGACCTTCGGCCACGTGTCTCGGACACTCGAGTGAAGAGAGGGGCAGAGTTGTCGACTGATCACCACCTGGTGGTGAGTTGGATCCGCTGGGAGGGTAGGAAGCCGGTAAGACCAGGCAGGCCCAAACGTATCGTGAGGGTCTGCTGGGAACGACTGGCGGAACCCTCTGTCACCGAGGTCTTCAACTCCCACCTCTGGGAGAGCTTCTCCCAGATCCCAGGGGAGGTTGGAGACATGGAGTCCGAGTGGACCATGTTCTCCACCTCCATTGTCGATGCGGCTGCTCGTAGCTGTGGTCGCAAGGTCTCTGGTGCCTGTCGCGGCGGCAATCCCCGAACCCGGTGGTCGACACCGGAAGTAAGGGATGCCATCAAGCTGAAGAAGGAGTCCTACTTATCTTTGTTGGTAGGTGGGACCCCAGAGGCAGCTGACAGGTACTGGCAGGCCAAGCGTGCCGCAGCCCGTGCGGTCGCAGAGGCAAAAACTCGGGTCTGGGAGGAGTTCGGGGAGGCTATGGAGGAGGACTATCGGTTGGCTTCAAAGAGATTCTGGCAAACCGTCCGACGCCTCAGGAGGCGGAAGCAGCTCTCCACCCGCACTGTTTACGGTGCGGGTGGGGAGCTGTTGACCCTGACTGGGGATGTTGTCGGGCGGTGGAAGGAGTACTTCGAGGATCTCCTCAATCCCATCGTCACGTCTTCCGAAGAGGAAGCAGAGACTGGGGACTCGGAGGCGGACTCATCCATTACCCAGGCCGAAGTCACCGAGGTGGTTAGAAAGCTCCTCGGTGGCAAGGCTCCTGGGGTGGATGAAATCCGTCCTGAGTACCTTAAGTCTCTGGATGTTGTAGGGCTGTCTTGGCTGACACGCCTCTGCAACATCGCGTGGCGATCGGGGACAGTGCCTCTGGATTGGCAGACCGGGGTGGTGGTCCCTCTGTTTAAGAAGGGGGACCGGAGGGTGTGTTCCAACTATAGGGGGATCACACTCCTCAGCCTCCCTGGTAAGGTCTATTCCAGAGTACTGGAGAGGAGAATTCGACCGATGGTTGAACCTCGGATTCAGGAGGAGCAGTGTGGTTTTCGTCCTGGTCACGGCACACTGGACCAGCTCTACACGCTCCATCGGGTGCTCGAGGGTTCATGGGAGTTTGCCCAACCAGTCCACATGTGTTTTGTGGATCTGGAGAAGGCATTCGACCGTGTCCCTCGGCGCGCCCTATGGGGAGTGCTCCGGGAGTACGGGTCCGGGGTCCTTTGCTAAGGGCTATCCGGTCCCTGTACGACCGCAGCAGGAGCTTGGTTCGCATTGCCGGTAGTAAGTCAAACCTGTTTCCAGTGCACGTTGGCCTCCGCCAGGGCTGCTCTTTGTCACCGGTTCTGTTCATTATTTTTATGGACAGAATTTCTAGGTGCAGCCAGGGTGTAGAGGGGGTCTGGTTTGGGAACCACAGAATCTCGTCTCTGCTGTTTGTGGACGATGTGGTTCTGTTGGCTTTGTCAAATCAGGCCCTTCAGCGTGCACTGGGGCTGTTTGCAGCCGAGTGTGAAGCGTCCGGGATGAAAATCAGCACCTCCAAATCCGAGGCCATGGTTCCCGACCGGAAAAAGGTGCTTTGCCCTCTTCAGTTCGGTGGAGTGTCCTTGCCTCAAGTGGAGGAGTTTAAGTATCTCGGGGTCTTGTTCACGAGTGAGGGACGGATGGAGAGTGAGATCAATAGACGGATCGGTGCAGCATCTGCAGTGATGCGGTCGCTGTATCGGACCGTCGTGGTGAAGAGAGAGCTGAGTAGGGGGGCAAAGCTCTCGATTTACCGATTGATCTATGTTCCGATCCTCACCTATGGTCATGAGATTTGGCTCATGACCAAAAGAACGAGATCGCGAGTACAAGCGGCCGAGATGAGTTTCTTCCGCAGGGTGGCTGGGCGCTCCCTTAGAGATAGGGTGAGGAGCTCGGTCACTCGGGAGGAGCTCGGAGTCGAGCCGCTGCTCCTCCATGTCGAAAGGAGTCAGTTGAGGTGGCTCGGGCATCTTTTCCGGATGCCCCCTGGACGCCTCGCTGGAGAGGTGTTCCGAGCACGTCCCACTAGGAGGAGGCCCCGGAGAAGACCCAGGACACGCTGGAGGGACTACATCTCTCGGCTGGCTTGGGAACGCCTTGGGGTTCCCCTGGAGGAGCTGGAGGAGGTGTGTGTGGATCGGGAGGTCTGGGCGGCTTTGCTTGAGCTGCTGCCCCCGCGACCCGACTCCGGATAAAGTGGAAGAAAATGGATGGATGGATGGATGGATTGTTACAGCTAATTTTTTTTTAGTTTCTCACAATGTATATTTAGGATTTTGTAAAGTGATTCCAGCAGATTTAAACTGGAAACCACAATTTTCTATTAGAACAATGTAAATAAGTACTTTGAATGAAGTGCAAAGTGTTTCACTTTTTTCAGTGTATTAACTCAATAGTTACTTGCATCACTTTTTACTAAAATTAGAGCAGCTTTCATTTTTGACACATGCTGCCCTCTGCTGTCAAGAAACACTGCTATATTATACATAGTGCAGCAAAAAACTGAAACAATGCTTCAAATGGTGATACAAGTGTTGTGTGGCTGGGGGGGCCTGGCTGCCTTTTGTTTCTGTCCTGTCTTTTGTTTTTCCTTCCAGGTGGTGCGCATTTGGGACTGAGTGGCTGTGTGGCTGAGTTATCAGGACCTCACCCTGATCACCTGCGGCTCGTCAGGACTCACAGCTGTGGTGCATCTACATGGATTGGAACATGGCGGCATTTAAGTCTGGAGTACACAGTGTGTATTTGCCAGAGACTCGACCTTGTGACCAGACGGGTGAGATCGTCGTCTCAAGAGCCATCTCATCATCAGTGGATGCAGAGAACGTCCAGGTTTGATGCATGGTCTGTGAAAGAGGAGAGGGTGAGGTCTCACGCTCGTCAGCACACTTCCTGAGGTACGTTAGATTTTGTGACTAACATTTATACAGTCAGTAAATGTGGTGTCCCTCACACCTTATTATATTGAGCTGTATGTTGGTCGTTTAAATCAGCTTCCACTGCAGTGGAGTTTTGTGAACGGGGTGTTCTATGCCTGCAGGGTGGAAAGCTGATTTGCAATTAAGCCAGGAAGTGTTTGCTGTTTGTACACCTTTGAGTGGTCTCTCTGTGTGTAGAGTGTGGACTCACATAATGATTTCTTCTTTCACAGACTCGGTTTGTCGCGGCCACCTGGGGGGTGTCGGCGGGGTCCTTGGGTCCGAACTGGTTCTGGCTCCGGACCGTTAGCGCTGCTGGGAGCGCACCGCAATCCACCACGCCAGACCGCGCACTTTTATATTTTTCACATCACTGTTATGTTTATTAAACTCTGTTATCCTTTGTACCGTGCTCTGCTTATTTCATACTGGGTCCTTCAAACGCTGGTCGGTTCTCCGGGCTGCGTCCGACACATAACAACAAGCACTAAATTCAACAGAAATACTCCTTAGACGTTACTCTTCTGGAAAAAAAAGATTTACCATTTGAATTTTCAATAGGTGGCCACGTAGGGGTCAACTGAAGAATTACACAGGGGTCAAAATTAAAAGATGCTCCAAACAAATTGAAAACTATACCATATTATTTGTCTGATCATAAATATTCCAAAAAGGTATAGTTTGGACAGTGTATGACTGAATGTTATGAAGTTACGGGGTAAAAACAGCAAGAATGGTGACAAAGGACAATTTCAGTTTGTGCAGGGGTCAAAAGTTAAAGTTGCTTCAATTTCGGCAAAAAGTGGTGCAAATTATTGGTTGAGCTAATAGGATTAATAAATGGAATAGTTTTAATTGTGTTGAATGTTTGGTCTCCAAATTAAACGTCAAACAATGTCAATGTCCAATGGATTCTATGATATATGACATACTCGTATGTAACCCCGTAACATGATAACTAAGCATGACACATGGTGCAAACGATTCCTTTTTAAATCCTTATTAACTCAACCAGTAACTTGCATCACTTTTTACTAAAATTAGAGCAGCTTTAATTTTTGACCCATGTACAAACTGAAATTGACCTTTGTTCTTGCTGTTTTTACCCCATAACTCCATAATATTCAGTCGCAGATAGTCCAGCCTATACCTTTTTGGATGTTTTGTAATCAAGCAAATAATTTGATGTTGTTTTCAATATGATTGGAGTATGTTTTCATTTTAACCCCTACTTGGCTGCCTACTGAAGATTCAAGTGGCCAATAGGTTTTTTCAAAAGAGTAATGTCTAAGGAGTACTTGTGCTAAATTTGGTGCTCGTATCACCTGCAGGATTCCTCTGTAAATATTCTGTTACCTGCTACAGCAGTACTCGTACCTCCATCGATGCAGTGCTGCAAATATTACACACAAAAAAATGAAATGACTAATGATGGGTTTGTATATTCACATTTATGAAACTGAAGGGCCCAGTGATTTCATTGTAAACGGTATTGAAATCTGGCAGCTAAACCCAGCATAATTTTCCGAGAAGACATCATATATCACCCAGTGTGCCCCGGTTACCGTCCCATAAAGGAGGGTTCCTCTGTGCTCGCTCAGACATTTCACACCTCAATTGATCCAGTGCTCATCTGAGGAATTAATCACCGTGCAAAGCCAATGTTGGCCTTGCTCTATTGCAGGTCTGCAACGTCATCTGTGTGACCCTGCACGGAAGGTGGGTGATGAGGACTCATTATTTTACAGAATGTGGAGCAGATTGTGCAGCACAACCATTCTTCACAATACACAATGGATTGAAAATGTCCATGGAGGAAAGCCATTAGAAGCGTGCATGTTGCTCAGAAAGGAGTAATTTGCACACACATCACAGTGAGTCAGGCTGAGGTGCAACAGATACCGTATATGTCTGACATGATGTTTTGCAAATGAAAAAAGAAAAGCTTGCATAGCCACAAACTAGTATCACACTATATTTGTAAAGGGGTGATTCTTAGACTACGGGCACTTATTATGTCCTTTGATCATATTGTATGAAAAACAGAAAAAAGGGGAGATTTCACACTTTTATAATTATCTTTACAATGAAAGTGTGTTAAGAAATTTGTTCTAGTAGTCTATGATGACTTTTTCACCTTTTTTCAGCATCATTATATGCAAATATTGCTGTTTTGTGCTTGTCCCACACCCAGACTTTTGATCTTCAATGATAAAAATGAATGGTAAAGAAACGTTTTTTCTAATGTTTTAAAATATCTCTGAATAAAATATCAGTAAAATAATCAAAACATAATTGGGGTATTCAATGTCATACAACTGTTGTGATTTTTTTTAAACAAAATGTAGTTGTCCCACACTATTGCCGTAATTTCCACCACAACACTGTAATGTCCCTTTAAACAGTTTGTATGAAAGATTGTTTGGGTAGTTTCTATGGAGATAAACAGTGACATCAGAGCACGTGTATATAGCGCCAAATCACAACAAACAGTTGCCCCAAGGCGCTTTATATTGTAAGGCAATGGTGTGGTGGAAATTACATTTACAAGGCCAATAGTGCCCATAGTTAAAGAATCACCCAAAGCTTTGTGATGTAAACCAGCATTGTAGTACTCGAGTCGGGTCTTGAGACCACCTTTTCACTTAAGTCTTTTCTCAGAATTGAAAACAATTAATTAATAACTGGAGCACCACACTCAGAGAGCAAACCTCCGCAAAATTTTACCTTAGAAAAACATTTTAAGGTCAAAGTTCTGTTAGAAGTGGCTTTTTATAAGCTAAATTAGATGCGATCAAATGTCAGGAGTATGTATTTTGTTCATGCACTTGAATCAAAGTTTTTTTTGTGTGGTGTTGTCAGTTTTTTTTTCAACTTTTTTGGTTTTGGAATTCTTTTTCATCATTTTTATAGAACATTGGTTATCTCTGCTGTACACAATTTGTCACTGCTTTTACGCACTTCGTTTCTGACTGATAAATGGAAGATAGAAAAAAGGGTAAAACATTGGAACCTCCATCCAATTTTGGTGGTTTAGTTAAATACATAACAGAAAAATGAGAACGACTGAGGCACGTTTGATTGAGACTTATTGGAAAATGTAGACCAAATGGGTTTTTCAATAGTAAGTCCCTTTGGCTGCTCCCTTGTTTTGCACTCCGGGTCGCCACAGCAAATCCAAGGTGGATCTGCATGTTGAATTGGCACAAGTTTTACGCCGGATGCCCTTCCTGACGCAACTCCACATTACATGAAGAAATGTGGCAGGGGTGGGATTTGAACCCGGAACCTTCTGAACTGAAACCAAGCAATTTAACCACTTGGCCACCACCCCTGCAATATTAAATTCAAATATCCACAAAATCCACAATCCAGATCTGATCCAGATCAGATCAAACTTTGTCAGTCAGTAAAAGATATGATTCTATATAACACTCTTTTTTGATAGTTGTGAATTTTTGAAAACTCATAGGGATTTTTCCAATTTTTCAAACCTTTTCCTACCTTGAAAATTGAATCAGTTCTTGCCTATCAGGATATGAATCTTCAGTAAAACTTTCATAATCATATATGAAAAATTGTGGGCCCCAGGCTGTTAACAAGCAAACAACAGACAAATGGACAAAAACATAACCTCCTCCAACTTTGTTGTCGGAGGTAATTCATTTTTTTTTTTTACCTTCAGGTTGACTCCACCTGAGCTGCTAAGCCAATCTTCCATATAGAAATTTCCCTTTAGAAGAATAAGCTACCAGCTAGGTGGGGTCAAAATAGACCTGTAATCCATTTCATGCAAATAACCCACGATCCACAGCATGGAAGTTGGACTGTCTAACCAGAAGGCTAAAACCCAGGGCTCTGGCCTTGTGACCAGAGAATCCTTTTGAGTTGTTGGAAGTGAGGTTTACTAACTACATATGCACAGCGACACCTGCTGGCCTCCGTTACACCTACACATAACCATCCTGAATCTTCTGTCACATTTAAAAAATTCAACGTTGGTGGGAGTGGCTAGCCTTAAAGTTAGCTTCAATAATGCTAATCTGCTAACTGAAAAGTTAGCTGCAATAACACTATACTGATAAACCCCTAAAACATTTAGCTGAAACTACCACTAAGCGCTTTTATTATTTGAATTTAGATGTGGCTTGGGTTTTTTGGGTCATAAGACCCTGAAAAAGAGCTGAACTTTAATATGTTTAAGCATAAACATGGAGATTCCCAAAAAGAAATAGCTTTAGTGCTATTTCTAGAGGTAAAGCTTATACTGTAGGTCTTGAAACAAATACTGTAAATAAACCCATAAAGTGATGGAAGAATTGCAAAAATTGTGTGTGCACAATCAGTATTCAAGTGAGCCAACATATGAAAAGCAAATAACATTAAATAAATTAGCCTCTGCAAACATTTACAGTGACAGCAACATTCTACATCAGTTTCTAAACTTCAATTATTTCACAACAAACACTGTAATGTGACACTGTAATCACATTAAAGCAGATTTATGTGTAACCCACATATATTATTTTTGATCACTTGTGTATCAAGGCTTCTAGTGTAATGACTTCATATCTGGGTGATTCTTTAACTATGGGCACTATTGGCCTTGTAAATGTAATTTCCACCACACCATTGCCTTACAATATAAAGCGCCTTGGGGCAACTGTTTGTTGTGATTTGGCGCTATATACATGTGCTCTGATGTCACTGTTTATCTCCATAGAAACTACCCAAACAATCTTTCATACAAACTGTTTAAAGGGGTGGAAATTATGGCAATAGTGTGGGACAACTACATTTTGTTTAAAAAAAATCACAACAGTTGTATGACATTGAATACCCCAATTATGTTTTGATTATTTTACTGATATTTTATTCAGAGATGTTTTAAAACATTAGAAAAACATTTTTTACCATTCATTTTTATCATTGAAGATCAAAAGTTTGGGTGTGGGACAAGCACAAAACGGCAATATTTGCATATAATGATGTTGAAAAAAGGTGAAAAAGTCATCATAGACTACTAGAACAAATTTCTTAACACACTTTCATTGTAAAGATAACTATAAAAGTGTGAAATTTCCCTTTTTCTGTTTTTCATACAATATGATCAAAGGACATAATAAGTGCCCGTAGTCTAAGAATCACCCATCTACTCTGTAAAACTAACATGAGAAATATATTATCTGATACAAATTTGTATTGATAGTATTGCTGCATTGTGAATAATACTAAACCAAACAACCACACTGATGTATGCTAAGGTGAAGTAACATTTGTACTGAGTTATGAAGAATTTTAACACAACAAAGTATTTACATGGTCTTTAATACTATCTTCAAACATTCTACTGCATTAAATGGGAGCTTTGCACAATTCAGTCTCACATAGTTCCCTGTTCCATGAAGGACTGCTGCAAATCTACACGTTACACATTGGAAATTATATGGCGGGGGGGGAATCAATTCCATAGAATGATTAATAAGTCAAGGGTGTGCAACAGGTCAGTTATTCATGACAAAGTAACTGAACAGAGGCAAGCCTGGCAGTGTTAACACCTCTCATAAGGTCGGTTTTTGAAAAGCTTAAAACAAGGTACTTAAAATTTAGGCTGCAGTCTAGCAGCACTCAGTATCTCAAAAGAGCAGTAACAAGAGCTCTGTGATCAAGCTCACAAAATGATTGCATATATTGTACTATATCTGTGGTAGGAAGCGTTTTGTGATGAAATACCTGAATTAAACTGGTCAACATCTGTAAATGTAATTGACAAATATATATTTAAAAAAAATCCAATTATCTCTGTTTGAAAACATTAGAGTAGTATTATTTTCCTCACACCTTCATATGGTGTGCTACCACTGTGTGAAGTTTCATTGAAATCCATCAAGGGGTTGCAGAGTAGCTTCCAAAGTCAATATCACATGCTGCATCAATTAAACACAAAATTCCATTTATCACCACTTGACATTGTCAGACCAGATTTTTTTTCCCTCTTCTTGTACATCTTCCTATAGTATGCTACAAGTTCACAAATTGTGCTTAAAGATTCATGAACAGTCTGACAGATAGATGGATAGACAAGGGTGACTCTTAAATTTTTGTATGCGGGGGACTATAAGTTATGACATTAAGTAGGTCAACACTTTGCCAAAAATGCAGTATAAGCTACAAGAGAGGCTAAAGGCCA